>NC_060280.1:83638234-83710175 GCF_021613505.1 Equus quagga | reverse complement strand
GACACGTGGCTCAGGAACGACTGAAAAGTGACTCATGCTTGGCTCCAACATCATCCCGATGTGTGTGGCATGTGCTTCCGCTGTGGCTGACACGTGACTCAGGCGTGTCTCACACCTTGTGCAGGAGTGGCTGCCATGCAGCCTATATGTGAGTCTAGTGTGGGTGACACGTGATTCTGGTGTCTCTACCACGTGTTCCAGTGGTGTGTGATGCTTCGTTCAAACCTCAGTGGCATGTGATTCCTGTGTGGCTGACACTTGGTGTGTCGCAGTTGACACACGGCTCAGGTGCGGCTGGACACGTGGTTCAGACTTGGCTGACAGGTGTTTCAGGTGTGGCTGGCATGTGAATCATGCGTGGCTGACACATGTTTCAGGCGTGGCTCACACGTGACTCAGTCCTTCATCACTCATCTTCCATGTGTGGCAGACGTGGTCATGCGTGTGTGAAGTGTCATAGAGGTGTGACTCACATGTTGCTGAAACGTGGCTCCCACATACTCAGTCATGGCTTGCACGTGGCTAACGCACGGCTCAGCTGGGTTTCACATGTGGCTCCCCTGTGGTTCATGTGTGGTTCAAGCATCGAACGTGTATGTTTCACATTTGGTTCAGATGTGGTTCAAGGGTGTCTCACATGTGGTTCCTGCATGGCTCAGGTGTGGCTCACGCATGGTTCAGGTATAATTCAGGCATGGCTAACCCGCGACTCGTGTGGGTCACATGTGGTAGGGGAGATTTTTGCATGTGATTTACGCATGGCTCACACGTTGTTCAGGAATAGCTCAGCCATGGTTCACACGTGACGCAGGCGTGTCACAGAACTGGCTCACAGGTGGCTGGCACATGATTCAGGCTTTTGTCATGCATGGCTCAGATGTGGCTCAGGTGTGGCTCATGCATGGCTGTGGTGTTGCACAGGCGTGGCTCACATGTGTTTCTGGGATGGTTGGCACATTGTTCAGGCATGGCAGGCATGTTGTGCCAGCGTTGCTGACACTGGCTTCAAGTGAGCCCTCCCTGTTGTTCAAGTGTTACTAGCACTTGGTTCAGAACTGGTCCACATGTAGCTGCCACATCATTCAGGCTTTTGTCACGCATGGCCCACACATGGCTCAGGTGTGGCTCATGAATGCTGTGAGATGGCGGACACTCTGCAATAACTTCCTGGACATGATAAAATCACCTGCCGGATAGGCCAGTAGCATGTGCCTCACACACCGGAGTCACCTACCAGACATTCTGGGACCACCTGTTGGATACACTGGAACCAGGTGCCTGATTTGCTGAAACTACCCTCCAGACACGCCAGAAACAGTTGTCACATGCACCTGGACAACTCACAGGATACGTCAAATCACCTGCATGATACCCCGTAACTATGACCCAGACTAACAGATCCACTTGCCAGCCACGCCAGAGCCACCTGCCTGATACACCAGAAACAGGTATTGCAGATGCCAAAAGCATGTGCTCGACATGCTGCAACCACCTGCTAGAAACGTTGAAATCACCTGCCAGATATGCTGGAACCTGACCCCTTGTACACTGGAAAAACCGATAGGCATGCTGGAACCACCTGTCAGACACTGTCAAGCCACCACACAAACATGCGAGAACAACCAACCAGACTTGCAGGAAGCACCCAGAGGACATGCAAGAACAACCTGGAACTGCCTGCCAGACACGCTGGAACCATGACTCTGACACACCAGAACCAACTCCTGGACATGCCAGAAGCACCCAACGGACACGCTGGAACCATCTTCTGAACATACCAAACCCACATGCCAGACACACAGGAACCACCTGCCAGACACTTCGGAACCACCTGTTGGATATGCAGCAACCAGGTGCCAGATACACTGAAACCACATGCTGAATATGCCAGAACCAGGTGTCGGACACACCACAAACACCTGCCTGACAAGCCAGAACCACCAACCTAACACGCCGGAACAACCTGCCAGACACGCCAAAATCACCTGCCAGATACACTGGAACCAGGTCCTGGATACGCCAGAACCAATTTCCGTAAAAGGCCAGATCAACCTGCTGGACACGTTAGAATCACCCACTGGACATGCAGGAACCTACTGCCAGACATGACGGAACCATCACCTGGACAGGCTGAAAACAGAACCCAGAAACGATGGAATCTGGGCCCAGATGCACTGTAGCCACCTTCCCAAAACACTGGAATCACCCACCAGACATTTGGGAATCAACACCAGGACACACTGGAAGCACCCACCCAACACGTCAGAACCACCTTCCAGACATACCGGAAACTCATGCCAGACACCCAGGAACCCCATGCCTGTCACACTGGAACCAACTGAATGACATGCCTATACCATCAACCAGCCCTGCTGTAACCACCTGCAAGAGAAAACTGAACCACCTGCCAGACACTCCTGAACCACTTCATGGACACTCCAGAGCCACATGCCAGGCATGACACAACCACCTGTCAGATGTGCCAGAACCAGGTGCTGGACATGCCTGACCACCTGCCAGACATGCTGAACCATCTAAATGACATATCAGTACCACACACTGGCTGTGCCAGACCCACCTGCCAGACATGCCTGAACTACTTGATGGACACTCTGGAACCACATTCCGGGCATGCCAGAACCACCTGTCAGATATGCTACAACCGGATGCCAGACTCACTGAAACCAACTCCTGGACACTCTGAAAGTACCAACCAGACACAATGGAATCAGGTCGTGGACATGTGGTAGCCACCTGCTGGACATGCCAGAACCACCTTAAGAACGTATCGGAACCAGATGCCAGACACACAGGAACCACCTGCCAGGCACCATGGAACCAACTGTCAGATATGCCAGAACCAGGCCCTCAGTACGCTGAAGCCCCCTGCCAAATACACCAGAACCATGTGCCAGATATGCCAGAACCATGTGACGGATACACCAGAAACAGGTCCAGCACAGGCCAGAACCAGGTAACGGACATGCCTGGACCACATACTAGACCAGCCTGAACCACTTGAAGGACAATCTGGAACCACACGCCAGGCACACCAGAGCCAGGTGCCTGACACGTGAGAACCACCTGCTGGACACCCCTGGACGACCTGCCAGTCTTGTGAGAACCACCTGCCCGATACACCAGAAACAGGTGTTGCACACACCAAAACCAGGTGCTGGACACGACTGAACCACCTGCAAGACATGCCAGAACCAGGTGCCAGACATGCTGGAACCACCTGCCAGACACGGCCAAATCAGTTGCCAGATACGCAGGAACCATGTGCCTCACACGCCGGAAACACCTGACAGACATGCTGGCACCACCTGTTGGATATGCCCGAAGCAGGAGCCTGATTCGCTGAAACTACCTGCCAGACATGCCAGAACCAGGTGTCGGACACGTATGGACAGCTAACAGGTCACGTTGAAATCACCTGCATGAAACCCCAGAACCATGTGCCAGACATAACGGAACCACGTGCCAGACATGCCGGAGCCACCTGCCAGATACGCCAGAAACAGGCACAGCATACGCCGGAACCAGGTGCCCCACATGACTGATCCACCTGCCAGAGAAGACTGAAGCTTCTGCTGGATATGCTGAAACCACCTTCTGGATGCACCGGAACCATCTGTGGCACAAGCTGAATCCACCTGCCGCACATGTGTGACCCACCTGCCTGACACGCTGGAACCAACTGCTGGACACGTTGGAACCATCATCCGGACACTCTGCAACCACCCACTGCAAACGCGAGAATCAGGTCCAGAACATGCCAGAAGCACCTGCAGGACATGCCAGAACCACCTCACTGACGTGCCGAAATCACCGGCTGGATACACCAAAACCACTTGATGGACACTTTGGAATCACATGCCAGACTTGCCAGAACCACCTCTCCGATATGCCAGAACCACATGCCTGAAACGCTGGAACAACCTGCTGTACACACCACAATGACCTGCGGCATATGCCAGAACTGGGTCCTGGAAAAACCTGCAGGCATGCCAGAACCACCACTCGGACACGCTGAAACCACTAACCCGATTCTGGCGGTTCCTGCAGGTGGTTCCAGCATCTCCGGCAGGTGCTTGCAGCGTGTTGGGACCTGATTGTGCCATCTCCAGTGGGTGGTTCCAGAGTCTCCTTGTGGTGGTTCTGATGTGTCTGGCAGTTGGTTCCAGCATGTCAGGCAGGTGGTTCAGGCATTTCCGGCATGTGATTTGCGGTGTCCGGCAGGTGGTCTGGGTGTGTCTGGCACCAGGCTCCAGTGTGTTCGGCAGATGGTTCCGGCATGTCCACCAGATGGTTCTGGTGCATCCTGAAGTGGTTAAGGAATATCTGGCAGGTGGTTCAATCATGTACAGCAGCTGGTTCAGTCTTTTTCGGCAGGTGGTACAGTCATGTCTGGCACCTGCTTCTGGCATTGTGCAACACCTGTTTCTGGCGTATCCGGCAGGTGGTTCCGGTGTGTCTGGCAGGTGTTTCACTCAAGCCTGGCTGCTGTTTCAGGCGTGTCCACCAGGTGGTTCTGGCATGTCAGGCACCTGGTTCCAGCGTGCCCGGCATGTGGTTCCGGAATGTCCATAAAGTGGTCCTCGCTGGTCCAGCAGGTGGCCCAGGCTAGTACAGCAGCTGCTTCAAGTTTGTCCGGCACCTGCTTCTGGCATGTGCAACCTGTTTCTGGCGTAACCGGCAGATGGTTCCAGCATATCCAAGAGGTGGTTCCAGTGTGTCCGGCAGATGGTTTTGGTGTATTCAGCAGGTGATTTGGACGTGACCGGCAGGTGTTACCGCCATGTCTGGCAACTGGTTCCGGCATATTCAGCAGGTGGTTTCAGGGTATCTGGTACCTGATTCCACCATATGTGAGCAGTGATTCTGGCATGTCTGGCAGTTGGTTCTGGGGTGTCAGGCCGGTGATTCCGCCAAGTTTCAAGGGTGTATAAGTGCTGTCTAGCAGGTTGGTCAGTCGTGTCTGGTGATGAGTTGCAGCATATCCAGGGGTGGTTGCAGCATATCCAGAAGGTCGTTCCGTTGTGTCTGGCAGGTGGTTCAGGCGTGTCTGTCAGCTGGTCGAGGTGCATCTGGCACATGGTCCAGGCATGGCCGTCCCAGGCATTTCTGAAACGTGGTTCTGACGTGTCCGAATGATGGTTTGGGCGTGTCCAGCATGTGATTCAGTCCTCTCTGGGAGGTGCTTTGGGGGTGTCCAGCAGGTGGTCCAGGTGTATCCAGGAAGCGGTTCGGCATGGCCAGCGTGTCCTTCGAGTATGTCTGGCCTGGGGTTCCAGCATGTCCAGCAGGCAGTTCCAGCGTGTCTGGCACCTGGCTCTGGCATGTTTGGCAGGTGGTTCCAGCATGTCCACCAGATGGTTCCAGCGCATCCTAAAGTTGGTTACGACAAGTTCATCAGGTGGTTCAGGCTGTCCATCACTTGGTTCAGTCGTGTCCAGGACCTGGTTCCGGCATGTGCGACAACTGTTTCTGGCGTATCCAGTTAGGTGGCTCCAGGGTGTCCAGCAGGTGGTTCAGTCATGTCCGGCACCTGGTTTTGGTGTGTGCGACACCTTTTTCTAGCGTATCTGGGAGGCAATTCAGGCTTGTCTGGCAGTTGGTACATGCAAGTCTGGCAAGTGTTTCGGGCATGTCCAACAGGTGGTTCTGACCTTAGGGCACCAGGTTCTGCCGTGTCCAGCAACTGGTTCTGGCATATCCAACAGGTGGTTCCAGTGCGTCTGGCAGGTGGTTCAGGTGTGTCTGGCAAGTGGTTCTGTTACATTAGGAAGGTAGTTCCACCGTTTCCAGTGGGTGCTTCCAGGGTGTCCAGCAGTTGGTTCTGGCATGTGTGGCTGGTGGTTCTGGCGTGTCTGTGTGGTGGTTCCCATGTGTCTGGCAGGTGCTTCTGGGGTGTCCGGCAGTTGTTTCCCACATTTCTGGCGGGTGATTCCAGCATGTCTGGCAGGTGGCTATGGCGTGTCTGGGATGTGATTCCGTCATGTTGGGTGGTGGTTTAGGCATGTCTGGGTGCTGGTTCCTGCATGTCTGGCAGTTGATTTCAGCATATATGGCATGTTTTTCCGGCCTGTGCAGAAGTTGGTTCTGGTGTATTCAGGACCTGGTTCTGGCATATCCAGCAGGTGATTTTGGCGTGTCCAGCAGGTTGTTCTGGCGTGTCTGGCAGGTGGTTCCAGCATGTCCGGCAGGTGGTTGTGGTGTGTTCAGCATCTGCTTCTGGTGTATCCAGCAGGTGGTTTTACAGTTTCCGGCACCTGGTTTCACCTTATCCAACAGGTGGTTCCAGCATGTCAGGCAGGTGTTTCCGGGGTGTCTGGCAGGTGGTTCCGGTGTGTCCGGCCGGTGGTTCAGCCATGTTTGGCAAGTGGACCAGTGCTGTCCAGCAGGTGGATCAGTCATGTCCAGTGGTTGGTTGCAGCATATCAAGGGGTGGTTCCAGCATGTCAAGAAGGTGTTTCCATTGTGCCAACTGGTGGTTCTCACGTTTCCAGAAGGTGGGTCTGCCATGTCTGGCGGGTGATTCTGCCAGTTCCTGCAGGTGGTTCCAGCCTGCCCAGGACCTGCTTTTGGAGTCTCCAGTGTGTGGTTCCAGAGTGTCTGGATGGTGGTTCCGACGTGCCCAGCAGTTAGTTCCAGCATGTCAGGCAGGTGGTTCAGGTTTTTCCAATGGATGGCTCCAGTATCTCTGGTGGGTAGTTCTAGTGTGTCCGGCAGGTTATTCAAGCATGTCTATCAGCTGGTCCAGTTGCATCTGGCTCTTGGTCCTGGCATGGCCGTCCCGTGTTCCATGCATTTCTGAAACGTGGTTCTGACGTTCTTGAAAGGTGGTTTGAACATGTCCGGCATCTGATTCAGGCCTATCTTGGAAGTGCTTTGTGTGTGTCTGACGGGTGTCCATGGTGGGTCTGGCATGTTGTTTCAGCATGTCCAGTGTGTCCTTCCAGAATGTCTGGACTTTGGTTGCAGGATGTCCAGCACCCAGCTCTGGCATGTTCAGCAGGTGGTTCCAGCATGTCCACCACATGGTTCCGGTGCATCCTGAAGGTGGTTCCGGCATGTCCAGTAGGTAGTTCAGTCGTGTACAGCAGTTGATTCAGTCATGTCCAGCACCTGGTTCCAGCATGTGCGACACCTGTTTCTGGCGTATCTGGCAGGTGGTTCTGGCATGTCCAGCAGTTGGTTGATGCAAGTCTGGACAAGTGGTTCAGGCGTGTCCAGCCTGTGGTTCTGGAGTGTAGGGCACCTGGTTCCAACGTGCCCGGCATGTGGTTCCGGAATGTCTGGAAAGTGGTTCAGGCTGGTCCTGTAGCAGCTGCAGGCTTGTGTGGCACCTTGTTCTGGCCTGTGCTGGACCTGTTTCTGGTGTATCTGGCAGATGGTTCCAGCGTGTCTGGCAGGAGGCTTCAGCGTATCCGACAGGTGATTTGGACATATCCGCAAGGTGTTTCTGCCCTGATGGCACCCGGTTCCAGCATATCCAGCAGGTAATTTCTGCATGTTCACAAGGTTATTCCGATGTGCCTGGCAGGTGGTTCCGGCTCGTCCGGCAGGTGGTTCTGGTGTGTCCAGCACCTGGTTCTGGCATATCCAGCAGGTGGTTTCACAGTGTCCCACACCTGGCTCCTCCATATCCGTCAGGTGGTTCCAGGGTGTCAGGCAGGTGGTTCCGGCGTGTCTGGGCAGTGGTTCAGCTGCGTTTGGCAGGTGGATCAGTGCTTTCCAGCAGGTGGATCAGTCATGTCCAGTGGTTGGTTGCAGCATGTCCTGTGGTGGTTCCAGCGTGTCCAAAGGTGGTTCCATTGTGCCCAGCAGGTAGTTCCAGCATGTCCAGAAGGTGTTTCTGGCGTGTCCAGAAGGTGGTTCCATCGGGTCTGGTGGGTGATTATGGTGGTTCCTGTACGTGGTCCCAGCACATCCGGCTGGTGCTTCCGGGATGTTTGGGTCCCGATTCTGGTGTATCTGGGGTTGGTTCCAGAGTGTCCGCATGATGGTTCTGAAGTGTCTGGCAGTTGGTTCCTGCATGTCTGGCGTGTGGTTCCAGCGTGTCAGGCAGGTGGTTCAGGTGTTTCCGGTGGATGGTGCTGGTACGTCTGGCGGATATTTCCGACATGTCCGGCAGTTGTTCAGCAGTGTCTGTCAGCTGGTCCAGGTGCATCTGGCACATGGTCCAGGCATTGCCGTCCTGTTGTCCATGCATTTCTGAAATGTGGTTCTCACGTGTCCAATAGGTGGTTTGAGCGTGCCTCTCTGGGAGGTGCTTTGGGGGTGTCTTGCAGGTGGTCCAGGTGTGTCCAGTGAGTGGTTCAGGCATTTCCAGCGTATCCTTCCAGAATGTCTGGATTGGGTTCCTGGAATGTATGCCAGACTGTTCCGATATGTCCGGCACATGGTTCCGGTGTCTTCAGCAGATGGTTCCAGCATGTCCAGCACATGGTTCCGGCACATTCTGAATTTGGTTCTGGCATGTCCAGTAGGTAGTTTGGTCATGTCCAGCAAGTGGGTCAGGCTTGTCCAGCAGTTGGTAGAGTCGTGTCCAGCACCTGGCTCTGTGTGTGTGACACCTCTTTCTGGCATATCTGGCAGGTGCTTTAGGCGTGTCCAGCAGTTTGTTCACGCAAGTCTGGCAGGTGATTCAGGCATGTCCAGCCAGTAGTTCTGGCACATCGGGCATCTGCTTCTAGTGTGCCCGTCTTGTGGTTCCAGAATGTCTGTAAAGTGGTTCAGGCTGGTCCAGCAGATGGTTCAGGCTAGTCCTGCAGCAGCTGCAGGCTTGTGGGGCACCTGGCTCTGGCCTGTGTCAATCTGTTTCCTGCGTCTCCGGCAGATGGTTCCTGCATGTGAGTCAGGTGGTTCTGGCGTGTATTGCTGGGGCTTCCGGTGCGGATCTGGATCTGATCCTCGCATCTGTGGTGAGTGCTTCCAGAGTGTCCAGATGATGGTTCCAACGTGTCCAACAGTTGGTTCCAGCGTGTCAGGAAGGTGGGTCACACATGTGCGGTGGGTGGTCCCTGCGTATACCATAGATGGTTCTGGCGCAACCGGAAGGTGGTTTCGGCATGTCCGGCAAAAGGTTCAGTCTTCTCCGGCAGGTGGATCAGTTGTGTGGGGCACCTGGTTCCGGCATGTGCAGTCCCTCTTTCTGGTGTATCTAGCAGGTGGCTCTGGCATGTCCAGCAGGTGGTTCCATTCTGTCTGGTGCATGGTTATGGGGTATCATGCAGGTGATTTTGACGTGTCCTGTGGGTTGTCCAGGCATCTCCAACACCTGGTTCTGGCGTGTCCGGCAGGTAGTTTCAGTGAATCAGGCACCTGGTTCTGGCATATCCAACAGGTGGTCCTGGCAGGCCTGGTAGGTGATTCTGGCACTTGTGGCACATGGTTCTGGCATATCCAGCAGGGGATTTCAAAGTGTCTGGCAGGTGGTTCCAGCGTGTCCGGCACCTGGTTCTGGCATGTCTGGCAGGTGGTTCAGTCGTGTCTGGCACCTTGTTCTGGCGTGTGTGACACCTGTTTCTGGTGTATCTGGCAGGTGGTTCTCACAAGACTGGCAGGTGGTTCAGGCGTGTTCCGCTGGTGGTTCTGGCATGCCGGGCACCTGGTTCTGATGTGCCCGGCATGTGGTTCCGCATTGTCCATCAAGTGGTTCATGCTGGTCTAGCAGGTGGTTCAGGTGTGTCTGGCAGCAGTTTCAGGTGTGTCTGGCTCCTGGTTCTGGCCTGTGCTGGACCTTTTCCTGGTGTAGCCGTCACATGGTTCCAGCATGTCCAGTGCATGGTTCTGGCGTATTTGGCAGGTGGCTTCAATGTACCAGGTGCCTGGTTCCAGCATCTCTGACAGTTGGTTCCATGGTGTCTGGTAGGTGGTTCCTATGTGTCTGGCATATGGTTCCGATATGTTCTGAAGGTGGTTGCGGCGTGTCCGGCAGGTGGCTCCTGTGTGTCTAGAACCTGATTCCATCATGTGCAGTTGGTGTTTTCAGAGTGTCCTGGTTTTGGTTCCGGCATCTCTGGCAGTTGGTTTCTGAATGTCTGGTGGGTGATTCCAGCATGTCCAGAAGGTTGTTCCAGCCTGTCCAGAAATTGGTTCTGGCGTATCCAGGGCCTGGTTCCGGTGTATGCGGCAGGTGGTTTCAGTGTATCTGGCACCTGGTTCCGGCATATCCAACAGGTGGTTCTGAAGTGTCTGGCATGTGGTTCTGGTACATTTGGAAGATGGTTCCAGCGTGTCTGTTGTGTGCTGCCAGCGTGTCCTGGAGTAGGTTCTGTCGTGTCAGAATCATTGTTCCAGTATGTCTGGTGGGTGCTTCCAGTTGGTTCTGACATGTACGGTGTGTGCCTCCGGTGTGACTGGTGGGTCGTTCTGGCATGACAGTGTGGTGTTTCAACAGTGTGCGTTGGGTGGTTCCAGCATGTCTATCGGGTTTTTCCAGTGTCTAAGGGGCCAGGTTCCAGAGTATCCATCAGGTGATTTTGGTGTGTCCGGCAAGTGGTTCCGGCGAGTCAAGCAAGTGGTTCTGGTGTGTTTGGCAGGTGGCTCAGGGATGTCCAGCAGGTGGTTCAGGTCTGTCTGGGAGGTGGTTCCAGCCTGTCCTTCACGTGGTTCTGGCATACCTGAGAGGTGGTTCCCGCATGCACAGCATGTGATTCCGGAGTGTCCGTTAAGTGGTTCTGGTGTATCTGGCAGGTGATTTCAGAGTGTGTGTCAGGTGGTTCTGGCATGTCCTGCAGGTGCTTCTGGCACGTTCTGCACCTGATACTCGTGTGTGTGGTGGGTGGTTCCAGAGTGTCCACATGATGGTTCTGAAGTGTCTGACAGTTGGTTTCCGCTGTTCAGGCAGGTGGGTCACACATGTCCGGTGGGTGTTTACGACGTTTGCCACAGATGGTTATGGTGCTTCCGGAAGGTGGTTTTGGCATGTCCAGCAGGTGGATCAGTTGGGAAGGTCCTGGTTCTTGCATGTGCTGTGCCTGTTTCTGGCGTATCCATCAGGTGGCTCCAGCGTGTCCAGCAGTTGGTTCCATTCTGTCTGGCACATGGTTATGTGATATCATGCAGGTGCTTTCTCAGTGTCCTATGGGTTGTCCAGGTGTGTCCGACACCTCTTTCTGGTGTGTCTGGCAGGTAGTTTCAGCAAATCAGGCAACTGGTTCTGGCGTATCCAACAGGTGGTCCCAGCATGTCTGGTAGGTGATTCCGGCTTGTGCAGCACATGGTTCCTGCATATCTGTCAGGTGATTTTGACATGTCCAGCAGGTGGTTCCAGAGTGACAGGCACCTGGTTCTGGCATGTCTGGCAGGTGTTTCAGTCGTGTTCGGCACCTGGTTTTGGTGTGTGCTACACCTGTTTCCGGTGTATCCAGCAGGGGGTCCTCACAAGACTGGCAGGTGGTCCAGGTGTGTCCAGCAGGTTGTTCTTGCTTGTCAGGCACCTGGTTCTTGCCTGTGCTGGACCTGATTCTGATGTATCCATCACATGGTTCTGGCGTGTCCTGCACATGGTTCTGGTGTATTCAGCAGGTGGCTTCAGTGTACCAGGCGCCTGGTTCTGGTGTGTTTGGCAGGTGGTTCCGGTACGTCCTGAAGGGTTTTCTGGAGTGTACGGCAGGTGGCTACTGTCAGTCGAGAACCTGATTCTGTCGTGTGCTGTTGGTGCTTTCAGAGTGTCCAGGTGTTGGTTCCGGCATGTCTGGCATTTGGTTCCCGCATGTCTGGTGGGGGATTCCAGCGTGTCCAGAAGGTTGATCCAGGCTTTTCCGGAAATTGGTTCTGGCATACCCATGACCTGGTTATGCTGTATATGGCAGGTGATTGTGGCATGTCCGAAAGGTTTTTCCAGCATGTTAGGCTGGTGGTTTGAGCTTGTCTGACAGGTGTTTGTGGCATGTCTGGCATCTGGTTCTGGCATATTTGGCAGGTGGTTCCACTGTATCTGGCACCTGGTTCCAGCATATCCAACAGGTGGTTCAGAATTGTCTGGTAGGTGGTTCCTGTGTGTCTGACATGTGGTTCTGGTACATTCAGAAGATGGTTCCTGCCTGCCTGTTGATTGCTTCCGGCATGGCCGGAAGTCAGTTCTGGCATGTCAGAAGGAGGGTTCCAGGGTGTCGTGCTGGTGGTTCCAGGTGGTTCTGTTGTGTCTGGTGGGTGCTTCCAGTGAGTCTGTTGAGTCGTTCCGCATGTCTGTGTGGTGGTTCCAGAGTGTCCAGTGGGTGGTTCCAGCATGTACGTCGGGTTTTTCCGGCATCTAAGTGACCTGGTTCCAGAGTATCCAGCTGGTGATTTCACCCTGTCCTTCGGGTGGTCCAGGCGTGTCTGACAGGTTGTTCCAGTGTGTTTGGCTGGTGGTTTTGGCTTGCCTGGCAGGTGTTTGTGGCATGTCTGTCACCTTGTTGTGATATATTCGGCAAGTGGTTTCAGTGTATTTGGCAGCTGGTTGCAGCATATCCAACAGGTGGTTCCAATGTGTCTGGCATGTGGTTCTGCTACGTTTGGAAGGTGGTTCTGGTGTGTCTGTTGTGTGCTGCTGGCATGTCCGAGAAAAGGTTCTGTCATGTCATAATCATTGTTCCACTGTGTCTGGCAGGTGGTTCCAGGTGGTTCTGGCAGGTACAGTGGGTGCTTCTGGTTTGTCCTGCGGGTCATTCTGTCATGACTGTGTGGTGGTTAGAGAGTGTGCAGTGTGTGGTTTTGGCATTTCTCTGGGGTTTTTTTGGTGTCTAAGGGGCATGGATCCATTGTATAAGTCAAGTGATTTCTTTCTCAGCTTCCTAAAGAGATGGAAGCAAGATGGTCTGTGGCTTGTCTCCCCTTCAGGGGTGGAGCAAGTGCCTTGTGCCTTCCAACTGTAGAGCAATGGAGGGCATGGCCGAGAGCAAAGGGGCCTTTCTGACATAGGTGCTTTCTGACACTCTCTCCACCAGTGCCCAAGGGTGGTTGGTCAAAAGCCTATTGTCTCTCTCCTCCTAAGCCTGTGGAAGCACAATCATCTGGGTCTCATCCCCATTGCTTAAGGGGAAGATGTAGGCATTCCATCTGAGCCGGGTTGGCAAGGTGGACATATGGCAGAAGCAGAAGTTCAAAATCGATGAGTCAAGGGCTGAAAAGAAGCCATGTTCACCTGTCTTGGTATGAGATGTTCCCAGGATGCTGTAACAGCACTGTAGAAAGCGAGTTCTGTCTCAGCTTCGTAAAGAGCTGGAAGCAAGACGATTTGTGGTTTGTCTCCCCTTGAGGGGTGGAGCCAGAGCCAGTGCCTTGTGCTTTCCACCACTAGAGCAATGCAGGGCATGGCTGAGAGCAAAGATGCCTTTCTGACATAGGTGCTTTCTGAGACTCTCTCCACCAGTGCCCAAAGGTGGCTGTCAAAAAGCCTATTGTCTGTCTCCTCCTAAGCATGTGGAAGCACAATCATTTTGGCCTCAGCCCTGTTGCTTAAGGACAAGATGTAGGCATTTCATCTGAGCCGGGCTCACAAGATGCAAATGTCACAGAAGCAGAAGTTCTCAAGCGACTAATTAAGGTCTCTAAAGAATCTGTGTTGCAGCTTCCTTTGTATGAGCTGTTCCCTGTATGCTCTAAGAGCACTTTGGAAAGTGACTTCTTTCTCAGCTCCCTATGAGTTGGAAGCAAGACGGATTGTGGCTCATCTCCCCTTGAGTAATGGAAGCATTGTGTTATTCCTTCCCATTACAGAGCAACGTAGGACATGGTTGAGAGCAAACTTGGCCTTTCTGACATGGTGCTTTCTGACACTCTCTCCACCAGTGCAAAAGGGTGGCAGGATACGTTGCTGGTATGCTGTAAGAGCACTGTGGAAAGCGAGTTGTTTATTAACTTCTAAGGATCAGTTGGTTAAAATCCTATTGTCTCTCTCCTCCTAAGCATGTGGAAGGACAATCATTCGTGCCTCAGCCAACTGATTCAGGCCAGACAAGTGTGACCCACCTGCCTCAGATGCTGGAACGAACTGACGGACACTTCGGAACCATCATCTATAAACTCTGGAAACATGAGAATAAGGTCCAGTATGCGCCAGAAGCACCTGCAGGACACACCAGAACAACCTGACACACATGCCAAAATCACCTGCCAAATACAACAGAACCACTTGACAGACACTCCAGAATCACATGCCGGGCATGCTGGAACCACCTCTCAGATATGCCAGAACCATGTGCCGGACACACCAGAACCACCTCCCAGACAGACCTGAACTATGCTGGACACGCCTGAATCACCTGTTGGATATGCTGCAACCAGGCCACTTGGATGCTGGAAAAGCCCGACATACATGCCAGAACCACCTGCCGGACACTCTGGAGCTAACACACAGACGTGCAGAACAACCAACCAGACACACTGGAAGCACCCACCAGACACGTCAGAACCACCTGGAACCACCCGCCAGACACACTGGAACCATCACTCTGAGACACTAGAACCGACTACCAGAAATGCCGGAAGCACTCAACAGACAGGCCAGAACCATCTTCTGAATGTACCAGAACCACGTGCCAGACAGACAGGAGCCAGCTGCCAGACACTTCGGAACCACCTGTTGGATATGCCAGAACCAGGTGCCAGACACGCCACAAACACCTGCCAGACAAGCTGAAACCACCAGTCTAGCACGCCAGAACAACCTGTCGGACATGCTAAAATCACCTGCTGGAAACACCAGAAACAGGTCACGATATGACAGAACCAATTTCTGGAAAAGGCAGGAACAAGCTGCTGGACACCCCAGAATCCCCCACTGGACATGCGGGAACCAACTGCCAGGCATGCTGGGACCTACACCTGGACACTCTGAAAGCACCAATCGCACATGATGGAATCAGGTCCCGGACACACGATAGGAACCTGTTGGACACGCATGAAACACCTTAAGTATGTACTGGAACCACACGCCAGAAACACAGGAACCACCTGCCAGACACCATGGAAGCAACTGTCAGATACACTGCAACCAGGCACCCGGTACATTGAAGCCACCTGCCAAATATGTCAGAACCATGTACTGGACACTCTGGAGGCATGTGATGGATACACCAGAAACAGGTCCAGCACAGGCCAGGACCAGGTGCCGGACATGCCTGAAACTGCTCCTGGACGCACCTGAAACAACAGCTAACCAGCCTTAAGCTCTTTACAGACAATCCAGAACCACATGCCGGGCACACCGGAACCAGGTGTCTGACACGCCGGAACCACATGCTGGACACGCCTGAAACACCTGCCAGTCTTATGAGAACAACCTGCCAGACACATCAAAATCCCCTGCTGGATACACCAGAACCACCAGCCACACATGCCAGAATCATGTTCCCCACATGCAAGGACCACCAGTTGGATACCCAGAACCAGGTGCCTGATTCACTGAACGTACCTGCTGGACACTGCAGAAACAGGTGTCGGACACGCCTCGAAAGCCCTCAGCACACCTCAAAATCACCTGCAGTATACCCCGTAACCATGTGCCTGACACAATGAAACCACCTGCTGGACATGCCAGAGACACCTACCAGATATGCCAGAAACAGGTGCAGCACACGCCAGAACCAGGTGCCATGCATGACTGATCCACCTGCCAGACCCGACTGAAGCATCTGTCAGACATGCCGAAAGCACCTTCTGGATATGCTGGAACCATCAGTGGCACACGATGGAACCACACGCCAGACATGTGTTACCCACCTGCCTGACAGGCTGGAACCAACTGGTGGACACTTCAGAACCATCTGTTGGATATGCCACATCAAGGTGCCAAATACACTGAAAGCACCTGCCGAATACACCACAACCAGGTGCCAGACATGCCAGAAACACCTGCCAGACAAGCTGGAACCACCATCCTAACACCCCAGAACAACCTGCCAGAAATGCCAAAATCACCTGCCAGATACACCAGAACCAGGTCCTGATATGCCACAACCAATTTCTGCAAAAGTCCAGAACATCCTGCCAGACACACTGGAATCCCCCATTGGACATGCGGGAACCAACGGCCAGGCACACTGGAACCAACACCGGGCCACTCTGAAAGCACCAACCACACATGACAGAATGAGGTCCTGGACACACTGTAGCCACCTGCTGGAAACGCCAGAATCACCTTAAGCATGTACCAGAACCACATGCCAGGAACACAGGAACCACCTGCCAGAGACCATGGAACCAACTGTGAGATACTCCGGAACCAGGCGCCTGGTATGCTGAAGCCACCTGTCAAATATGCCAGAACCATGTGTCGGACACACTAGAACCATGTGATGGATACACCAGAAACAGATCCAGCACAGGCCAGAACCAGGTGGCAACGTGTGCAACACCTGCTGGACACACCTGCTAGACCAGCATGAACCACTTGATGGACAGTTCGGATCCACATGCTGGGCACACCACAACCAGGTGCCCGACAAGCCAGAATCACCTGCTGGACACGCCTGAACCACCTGCCAGTCTTGTGAGAACCACCTGCCGGATACACCAGAAACAGGTATGGCACACGCCAAGACCAGGTGCCGGACTTGACTGAACCACCTGCAAGACATGCCAGTACCAGGTGCTGGACATGCTGGAACCACCTGCAGGACACATCGAAATCACCTGCCAGATATGCCAGAACAATGCTCTGTAAACGCCAGAATCACATACAAGACATGCCGGGACCACCTATTGGATACGCCAGAAAGAGATGCCTGATTCTCTGAAACTACATGCCGCACACACCACAACCAGGTGTCGGACATGCCTGGACAACCCACAGGACATGTCAAAATCACCTGCATAGTCCCCTGTAACCATGTGCCAGAAAGAATAGAGCCATCTGCCGGACATGCTGGGGCCACCTGACAGAAACAGAAACACGCCCAGAAACAGGCATAGCAAACGTCAGAAGCAGGGGCCCTAAATGACTGATCCACCTGCTGCACATGCCAAAACAACCTTCTGGAAACGCCATAACCATCTGTGACACACGTCATAAACACCCGCCGGACATGTGTGACCCAGCTGCCTGAAACGCAGAAACCAACTGTCGGACACGTCACAACCATCATGTGGAAACTCTGGAACCACCCACTGCACACGCAAGAATCAGGTCAAGAACGTGCCAGAAGCACCTGCAGGACACGCCAGAACCACCTGACTCAGACTCTGAAATCACCTGCCGGATATACCAGAACCACTTGATGAACACTCTGAAATCACATGCTGGGCATGCCGGAAACACCTCTCAGGTATGCCAGAACCACGTGATGGACATGCAGGACCCACCTCCCAGACAGACCTGAACCACCTGCTGGACATGCCTGAACCACCTGCTGAACACACCAGAACCACTTGCTTTACTCGCCACAACGACCTGCCGGACATGCCAAAATCACCTGACGGATATGCTGGAACCAGGCACCTTAGACGCTAGAAAAACCCGACAGACATGCCAGAACCACCTGACGCACACTGTTGAAACACCACACAGTCATGCCAGAACGACCCGCTAGTCACACCAGAATCACACACTGAACATGCCAGAACCAACTGGAACCACCCGCCGGACACAACGGAACAATGATTCTGACACGACAGAACCTACTCCTGGACATGCTGGCAGTGCACAACAGACATGCTGAAACCATCTTCCAAACATACCAGAACCACATGCCAGACAATTCGGAACCACCTTTTGGATATGTCGGAACCAGGTGCCAGATACACTGAAACCACCTGCCAAATACGCCAGAACCAGGTGCCGGACACGCCACAAACACCTGTAAGACAAGACACAACCAACAGCCTGACATGCCGGAATAACCTGCAGGACAGGCCAAAATCACCTGCCAGATGCAGCGGAACCAGGTCACGGGTATGCCAGAACCAATTTACGGACAGACCGGAACAACCTGCGGACATGCCACAATCACCCACCGGACATGCCAGAACCAACAGCCACACACGCTGGACACGCTGGAACCATGTGACGGCTACACCAGGAAGTGGTCCAGCACAGGTCAGAACCAGGTGCCAGACACACGTCAAACAGCTGCCAGCCACACCTGAAACACCTGCTAGACCAGCCTGAACCACTTGATGGACAGTCCGGAACTTCATGCTGGGCACACTGGAACCAGGTGCTCGACACGCCAGAACCACCTGCTGGACATGCTGGAACCAACCGGCCAGCATTAAAGATTTTATTTTTTCCTTTTTCTCACCAAAGCCCCCAGTACATGGTTGTATATTCTTTGTTGTGGGTCCTTCTAGTTGTGGCATGTGGGACACTGCCTCAGCGTGGTTTGATGAGCAGTGCCATGTCTGCACCCAGGATTTGAACCAACCAAACACTGGGCCTCCGGCAGTGGATCGTGCGAACTTAACCACTAGGCCATGGGGCCAGCCCCAACCTGCCTGTGCTGTGAGAACCACCTGCCGGAAACACCAGAAACAGGTGTCACACATGCCAAAACCAGGTGCTGGATACGACTGAACCACCAGCAAGACATGCCAGAACCAGGTGCAGGACCCAATGGAACCACCTGCAGGATACATCAAATTATCTTGCCCGATACGCTGGAATGACCTGCTGCACACGCCATAATCACCTACCAGACCTGCCAGGACCACCAGTGGTATATGAGAAAACCAGGTGCCTGATTTTCTGAAACTACCTGCCGGACATGCCAGATCCAGGTGTCAGACACGCCTGGACAACCCACAGGACACGTCAAAATCACCTGCATGATACCCCGTAGCTATGTGCCACAGAGAACGGAATCACCTGCCAGACATGCCGGAACCACCAGTGGGATACGCCAGAAACAGTTGCAACACATGCAGGAGCTAGGTGCCCCACAGGACTGATCCAACTGCCAGACAAGTCTCAACCATCTGCCGGACATGCCGAAACCATCTTCCAGAAGCGCTGGAATCATCTGTGACACATGCCAGAACCACCTGCGGCACATGTCTGACCCACCTGCCTGAGACACTGGAACCAACTTTCAGAGACGGCGGAACCATCATCTGGACACTCTGGAACCACCCACTGCAGACATGAGAATAAGGTTCAGAAAGTGCTGGATGCACCGGCAGGACACGCCAGAACCACCTGACTCACATGCCAAAATCACCTGCCAGATACACCAGAACCACTTGACGGACCCTCCAGAACCACCTACCAGACACGCCAAAATCACTTGCCGGATACACTGGAACCAGGCCCCTGAAGTGCAGGAAAAACAAGGTAGGACATGCCGGAACCACAGGCTGCACACTCTGGTTCTGGCGTATTCGACAGTTGGTTTCAGTGTATCTGGCACCTGGTTCCGGCATATCCAACAGGTGGTTAGGAAGTGTCTGGCAGGTGGTTGCTGTGTCTGGCATGTGGTTCTGGTAGGTTCGGAAGATGGTTCCGGCCTGTCTGTTGGGTGCTGCCAGCATGTCCAGGAGTTGATTCTGGCAAGTCAGACTCATGGATCCAGTGTGTCGGGTGGGTGGTTCCAGGTGGTTTTGGCATATTCAGTGGGTGCTTCCTGTCTGTCTGTCAGGTTGTTCTGGTATGATGGTGTGGTGCTTCCAGAGTGTCTGGCGGATGGTTCTGGCATGTCTGGCAGGTTTTTGTGGCGTGTCTGGCACCTGGTTCTGGTGTAATCGGTAGGTGGTTTCAGTGTATTTGGCACCTGGTTCTGGCATATCCAACAGGTGGTTCTGAAGTGTCTTGCAGGTGGTTCGTGTGTGCCTGGCACATGGCTACGGGGTATACTGCAGGAGATTTTGAGGTGTGCTGAGGGCTGTGCAGGCGTGTCCCACACCGTCTTCTGGCGTCCCGGCAGGTAGTTTCACCAAATCAGGCACCTGGTTCCAGCGTATCCAACCGGTGGTCCCGGCATGCCTCTTAGGTGATTCTGGCGTGTGCAGCACATGGTTTCCGCGTATCTGGGAGGTCATTTTAAGGTGTCAGCACGTGGTTCCAGCGTATCCGGCAACTGGTTCTGGCATGTCTGGCAGGTGTTTCAGTCGTGTCCTGCACTGGTCTTGGCATATGCTACACCTGTTTCTGGTGTATCCGGGAGGTGGTTCTCACAAGACTGGCAGGTGGTCCAGGTGTGGCAGCAGGTGGTCCTGAAGTGTTGGGCACCTTGTTGTGTCCTGTGCTGGACCTGTTTCTGATGTATCCGTCACATGGTTCCGGCATGTCTGGCACATGGTTCTGAGGTATTTGGCAGGTGGCTTCAGGGCACCGGATACCTGGTTCCATCGTATGTGACAGTGGTTCCATGGTGTCTGGCAGGTGGTTCCTGTGTGTTTGGCATGTGGTTCCACTGCATCCTGAAGGTGGTTCTGGAGTGACCGGCAGGTGGCTACTGTGTGTCCGGAGCCTGATTCCGTCGTGTGCTGTTGGTGCTTTCAGAGTGTCCAGGTGTTGGTTGCGGTGTGTCTGGCAGTTGTTTCCCACATGTCCGGTGGGTGATTCTGGCGTGTCTGGAAGGCTGTCGTGGAATTTTCCAGAAATTGGTTCTGGCATATCCAGGACCTGGTTCCGCTGTATCCGGAAGGTGATTTTGTCATGCCCGACAGGCTGTTCTGGCATGTTAGGTTGGTGCTTTTGGCTTGTGTGGCAGGTGTTTGTGACCTGTCCAGCACCTGGTTCTGGTGTATTCGGCAGGTGGTTTCACTGTATCTCGCACCTCTTTCTGGCATATCCAACAGGTGGTTCCGAAGTGTCTGGCAGGTGGTTCCTGTGTGTCTGGCATGTGGTTCTGGTACATTTGGAAGATGGTTCCGGCCTGTCCATTGAGTGCTTCTGGTATGTCCAGGAGTTGGTTCTGACATGTCAGAGTGATGGATAAGTGTGTCCGGCGAGTGCTTCCTGGTGGTTCAGGCGTGTCCAGCAGGTGGTTCATGTCTGCCCAGGAGGTGGTTCCAGTGTCTGGCCTGTGGTTGTGGCATATCTGAGAGGTGGTTACAGCTGCCCGGCATGTGATTCCGGAGTGTCCGTCAGTGGTTCTGGCATATCCAGCATGGGATTTTGTCATGTGAGTCAGGTGGTTCTGGTGTGTCCTGCAGGTGCTTCCGGCGCATTCTGGACCTGATTCTCACATCAGCCGTGGGTGGTTCCAGAGTGTCCAGATGATGGTTCCAACATGTCCAAAAGTTGGTTCCAGCGCATCAGGCAGGTGGGTCACACATGTGTGGCAGGCGGTTCCAGCATTTGCCACAGATGGTTCTGGCGCATCCTGAAGTTGGTTTTGGTATGTCTGGCAGATGGTTGAATCTTGTCCAGCAGTTGGATCCGTCCTGTGAGGCACCAGGTTATGGCCTGTGCTGCGCCTGTTTCTGGCGTATTGGGTAGGTGGCTCCGGCATGTCCAGAAGGTGGTTCCGTTCTGTGGCACATGGTTACAAGGTATCATGCAGGTGATTTCGGCATGTCCTGTGGGTTGTCTAGACTTGTCCGACACCTGGATCTGGCATCTCCGGCAGGTAGTTTCAGCAAATCAGGCACCTGGTTCCAGGGTATCCAAAGGTGGTCCTGGCATGTCTGGTAGGTGATTCCGGCATGTGCAGCACATGGTTCTGGCATATCCGGCAGGTGATTTCGACCTGTCCAGCAGGTGGTTCTAGTGTGTCTGGCACCTGGTTCTGGCATATCTGAGAGGTGGATCTGGCATGCCTTGGATGTGATTCTGGCGTCTCCATCAAGTGGTTCTGGCATATCCAGCAGGTGATTTTGGCATGTGAGTCAGTTGGTTCTGGTGTGTCCTGCAGGTGCTTCTGGTGTGTACTGGACCTTATTCTCATGTTTCCACAATTCCCAGATGATGGTTCTGAAGTGTCCGACAGTTGGTTCCAGTGTGTCAGGCAGGTGGGTCACACATGTCCATCCTGAATCATTTGGCTGAGGCACGAATGATTGTCCTTCCACATGTTGAGGAGGAGCGAGACAATAGGATTTTAACCAACTGATCTTTAGAAGTTAAGAAAGAACTCACTTTCCACAGTGCTCTTACAGTGTACCGGCAACCTCTCATACCACAATTGTGCTCCAGTGGAGAGAGTGTCAGAAACCACCTATGTCAGAAAGGCCAAGTTTGCTCTCAGCCATGTACTATATTGCTCTAGAATTGGAAGGAACAAAACAATGCCTCCATCCCTCAAGGGGAGACAAGCCACAATCTGATTTGCTTCCAGCTAATTAGGAAGCTGAGAAAGAACTCACTTCCCACAGTGCTCTTAGAGTGTACTAGGAACATCTCATACAAAGTAAGCTACAACGCTGTTTCTTTAGAGCCCTTAAATTGTTGCTTGAGAACTTCTGCTTCTGGGACATTTGCGTCTTGCCAGCCCGGCTCAGAAGAAATACCTACATCTTCTCCTTAAGCAACAGGGCTGAGGCCCAAATGATGTGCTTCCACGTGCTTAGGAGGAGAGAGACAATAGGCTTTTAACCAACTACCCTTGTGCACTGGTTGAGAGAGTGTCAGAAATCACCCATGTCAGAAAGGCCCGTTTGCTCTCGGCCGTGCCCTACATTGCTCCAGAGGTGGAAGGCACAAGGCAGTGGCTCCATCCCTCAAGGGGAGACAAGCCACAAACGTTCCTGCTTCCAACTCTTTAGGAAGCTGAGAAAAAACTCGCTTTCCACAGTGCTCCTACAGCATCCTTGCAACATCTCATACAAAGGCAGCTGAAACGCCATTTCTTTTCAGGCCTTAACTCGCTGATTTTGAACTTCTGCTTCTGCCACATTTCCACCTTGACAACCGGACTCAGACGAAATGCCTACATCTTCCCCTTCATCAATGGGGACAAGGCCCAGATGATTGTACTTCCACATGCTTAGGGGGAGACAGACAATAGGCTTTTACAAACCGCCATTGTGCACTGGGGGAGAGAGTGTCAGAAAGCACCTATGTCAGAAAGACCACTTTGCTCTCAGCCATGCCCTCCATTGCTCTAGATGTGGAAGGCACAAGGCACTGGCTCTGGCTCCACCCCTCAAGGGGAGACAAGCCACCAACTGCCTTCTGCCAGCTCTTTAGAAAGCTTAGAAAGAACTAGCTTTCCACAGTCCTCTTACAGAGTCCTGGGATCATCTCATACAAAGGCAGTTGAGCACCATTTCTTTTCAGCCCTTCACTCACTGATTTTGAACTTCTGCTTCTTCCACATTTCCACCTTGCCAACCTGGCTCAGACGAAATGCCTACATCTTCCCCTTAAGCAATGGGGATGAAGCCTGGATGATTGTGCTTCAACATGCTTAGGAGGAGAGAGACAATAGGCTTTTGACCAACCACCCTTGTGCACTGGTGTAGTGTTAGAAAGCACCTATGTCAGAAAGGCCCCTTTGCTCTCAGCCATGCCCTACCTTGCTCTAGAGGTTGAAGGCACAAAGCACTGCCTCCATTTCTCCAGGGGAGACAAGCCGCAAACCGTCTTGCTTTCAGATCTTTAGGAAGCTGAGAAAGAACTCACCTGACGTATACAAAGGAACCATGCCCCTTAGCCACCAGAAAGACCCCGGAGACATGCCAAACCCACCTGGGGCACACTATCATGCTGGAACGACCCACCAGACACACCAGAAGCACCCACCGTACATGCCAGAACCAACTGGAACCACCTGCTGGAAACAGTGGAACAATGATTCTGACACGACAGAACCTTCTCTAGGACATGCCAGCCACACACAACAGACATGCCAGAACCATCTTCCGAATGTAGCAGAAACACATGCCAGACACATTGGAATCACCTGTTGGATATGCTGCAACCAGATGCCAGATACACTGCAACCACATGGTGAATACATCAGAACCAGGTGCCAGACATGCCACAAACACCTGTAATACAAGCCGAAACCTCCAGCCTAACACGCCTGAACACCTGCTGGAAACACCAAAATCACATGCCAGAAACACAGGAACCAGGTCCTGATATGCCAGAACCAATTCCCGTAAAAGTCAAGAATAACCTGCTGGAAACACTGGACTCGCCCACCAGACATGCGGGAACCAATGGCCAGACACGCCAGAACGAACACGTGGACACTCTGAAAGCACCAACTGCACATCATGGAATCACATCCCAGACACGTTAGCCACCTGCCGGACATGCCGGAACTACTTTCAGAACGCACTTGAAACACATGCCAGACAAACAGGAACCACTTGTCTGATAAAGGAACCTACTGTCATGCCAGGCACACCAGAACCAGGTGTCCGACACGTCAGAACAACCTGCTGGACATGCCTGAACCACCTGCCAGTCATGTGAGAACCACCTGCCAGATACACCAGAAACAAGGCTGCATATGCCAACCAGCTGCCGGACACAACTGAACCACCTGCAAGACATGCCAGAACCAGGTGCACAACATGCTGGCACCACCTGTGAGAGATGTCAAAATCCCCTGCTGGATACACCAGAACCACCTATCACACATGCCAAAATCAACAAACAGACATGCCAGGACCACCTGGTGGATATGCAGGAACCCGGTGCCTGATTTGCTGAAACTACCTGCCAGATTCACTAGAACCAGGTGAAGGACATGTCTGGACAACACACAGGAGACAGAAAAATCACCTGCATGATAACCCCTTAACCAATTGCCACAAAGAATGGAACCAGCTGCCGGACATGCTGGAGCCACCTGCTGGATTCACCAGAAAAAGGCACAGCTCATGACAGAACCAGGTGCCCCACATGACTGATCCACCTGCTGGAGAAGACTGAACCATCTGCCAGACATGCCAAAACCACCTTCTGGATGTGCCAGAACCATCTCTGGCAAACGCTGGAACCACCTGCAGCACATGTGTGACCCACCTGCCTGACACGCTAGAACCAAATGCTGGACAGGTTGGAACCATCATCTGGACACTCTGGAACCACCCACCGCTGATGCAAGAAAGGGGTCCAGAATGTGCTGGAAGCACCTGCAGGTCACACCACAACCACCTGACTCACAGGCCAGAATCACCTGCCCAATAAGCCAGAACCACTTGGCGGACACTCCGGAATCACATTCTGGACATGCCAGAACCACCTCTCAGATATGCCACAACCACGTGCCAGACACACCAGAACCACCCCTTGGACTGACCAGAACCACCTTCTGGAGACACCTAAACCACCTGCCGAACACGCAGGAACCACCTGCTTTACTTGCCGGAACCACCTGCCAGACACGCCAAACTCACCTGCTGGATATGCTGGAAGCAGGCCAGTTGGAGAGTGGAAAAACCTGACATACATGCCAGAAACACCTGCTGGACACTCTGGAACCACCACAGAGACATGCAGAATGACCCACCAGACACACCAGAAGCACCCACCGGACACACCAGGACCACCTGGAACCACCAGCAGAACACACTCGAACCATCACTCTGACACTCCAGAACTGACTGCTAGACATGCCAGAAGCACTCAACAGACAGGTCAGAACCATCTTCCGAATGTACCACGACAACATGGCAGACACACTGGAACCACCTGCCAGACAGATCGGAAACACCTGTTGGATATGCTGGAACCAGGTGCTAGATACAGTGAAATCAACTGCCGAATACTCCAGAACCAGGTGCCAGACATGCCACAAACACCTGCCAGACAAGCCGAAACCACCAGCTTAACACACCTGAACAGCCTGTCAGACATGCCAAAATCACCTGTCAGATATGCCAGAAACAGGTGCAGCACACACCGGAACCATGTGCCCCACACGACTGATCCACCTCCTGAGAAGACTGAACCATCCTCCAGACACGCCAAAACCACCTTCCGGATGAGCCAGAAACATCTGTATCAAACGCCTCAACCACCCGCCGCACATGTGGGACGCACCTGCCTGACACGCTGGAACCAACTGTTGGACATGTTGGAACCATCATCTGGACACTCTGGAACCACCCACCACAGATGCAAGAATCAGGTCCAGAATGTGCCGGAAGCACCTGCAGGACATGACACAACCACCTGACACATGCCAAAATCACCTGCTGGCTACACCAGACCCACTAGACGGACACTCTGGAATCACATGCTGGGCATGCCAGAACCACCTCTCAGATATGCCAAAACCACATGCCAGAGAGGCCGGAACCACCTGCTTGACTCACCAGAAGCACCTCCCAGACACGCCAAAATCACTTGCTGGATACGCTGGAACCAGACCACTTGGACACCAGAAGAACCCAACATAGATGCCGGAACCACCCTCCAGACACTCTGGAACCACCACACAGACAGGCAGAATGACCCACCAGACACACAGGAAGAACCCACCAGACACTCCTGAACCACCAGGAACCACCCGCCGGGCACACTGAAACCATGACCCTGACACACCAGAACCTACTCATGGACATGCCAGAAGCACTCAACGGACAGGCCGGAGCCATCTTCCACATGTCCCAGAACCATATGCCAGACACAGAGGGACCACCTGCCAGACAGTTCAGAACCCGCTTTGGATATGCTGGAACCAGGTGCGAGATACAGTGAAACCATCTTCCGAATACACCAGAACCAGGTGCCGGACATGCCGCAACCACCTGCCACACAAGCAGAAACCACCCGACTAACATGCAGGAAAAACCTGTCAGACATACCAAAATCACCTGCCGGATACACCGCAACCAGGTACTGGATACACCAGAACCAATTTCCTGAAAGCCCTGCATCAAAATGCCGGACATGCCAGAATCACACACCGGACATACGGGAACCAACTGCCAGACACGCTGGAACCAACACCTCGACACTCTGAAAGCACCAATGGCACACAACGGAATCAGGTTCTGGACACACGGTAGCCACCTGCCGGACACGCCGGAACCACCTTCAGGACGTAACGGAACCACATGACAAACACACATGTACCACGTGCCAGACACCATGGAACCAACTGTGTGATACACCGGAACCAGGTGCCCAGTACACTGAAGCCACCTGCTGAATACTCCAGAACCACGTACCAGACACTCTGGAACCATGTGACGGATACATCAGAAACAGGTCGAGCACGGGCCAGAACCAGGTGCCCGACATGCCAGGACCACCTGCCAGTCTTGTGAGAACCACCTCCCGGAGACACCGGAAACAGGTATAGCACACGCCAAGACCAGGTGCTGGAAATGACTGAACCACCTGCCAGACATGCCAGAACCAGGTGCCGGACACGCTGGAACCACCTGCCGGACACATTGAAATCACCTGCCAGATACGCCGGAACCATGTGCTGCACACCCTGGAATCACCTACTAGACATGCCAGGACCACCTGTTGAATATGCCAGAACCAGGTGCCTGATTCGCTGAAACTACCTGCTGGACACGCCCTAACCAGGTGCCGGACATGCCACATAAACCTGCCAGACATGCCAGAACCACCCGCCAGACACTCTGGAAGCACCACACCCTCATGCCAGAATGACCCGCCAGACAGACAGGAAACACCCACCGGCCATGCCAGAACCACCTAGAACCACCCCCCGGACACACTGGATCCACGACTCTGACATGCCAGAAGCAACTCCCGGACATGCCGGCAGCACCCAACGGACAGGCCAGAACCATCTTCCGAGCCTACCAGAACCACATGCCAGACACACAGGAACCACCTGCCAGACACTTCCTAACCACCTGTTGGATATGCCAGAACCAGAGTGTGAGGCGTGTGGTTCTGGCATGTCTGACCGGGTTTTTCCGGTGCCTAAGGGGCCTGGTTCCAGTGTATCTGGCAAGTGATTTTGGCGTGTCTGGTGGGTGGTTCCAGACTGTCCCTCAAGTGGTTCTAGTGTATCTGGCAGGTGATTCCAGCATGTGAGTCAGGTGGTTCTGGCGTGTCCTGCAGGTGCATCTGGTGTGTTCTGAACCTGATTCTCGCATCAGTGGTGGGTGGTTCCAGAGTGTCCAGATGATGGTTCCATCATCTCTGAAAGTTGGTTCTAGTGTCTCAGGCAGGTGGGTCAGACATGTCTGGTGGGTGGTTCCGGCATGTGCCACAGATGGTTCCAGTGCTTCAGGAAGGTGGTTTTGGCATATCCGGCAGATGGTTGAGTCTTGTCCCACAGGTGGATCAGTCGTGTGGGGCACCTGGTTATGGCTTCTGCTGTATCCTGCAGGTGGCTCTGGCATGTCCAAGAGGTGGTTGAGTTCTGTCTGGCACATGGTTACGAGGTATCATGCAGGTGATTTTGACGTGTCCTGTGGGTTATCCAGGCGTGTCCGACACCTGGTTCTGACGTGTCTGGCAGGTAGTTTCAGAAAATCAGGCACCTGGTTCTGTCATATCCCACAGGTGGTCCTGGCATGTCTGGTAGGTGATTCAAGCGTGTACAGCAGGTCATTCCAGTGTATCGGGCAAGGGAATTCGACTTGTCCTGCAGGTGGTTCCATTGTGTCCAGCACCTGGTTATGGCATGTCTTGTAGGTGGTTCAGTCTTGTCCAGCACCCGGTTTTGGCATGTGCAGCACTGGTTTCTGGTGTATCCAGCAGGTGGTTCTCACAACATTGGCAGGTAGGGGCTGGCCCCGTGGCCGAGTGGTTAAGTTGGTGCGATCTGCTGCCGGAGGCCCAGTGTTTTGCTGTTTCAAATACTGGGTGCAGACATGGCACTGCTCATCAAACCACGCTGAGGCAGTGTCCCACATGCCACAACTAGAAGGACCCACAACAAAGAATATACAACCATGTACTGGTGGGGTTTGGGGAGAAAAAGGAAAAAATAAAATCTTTAAGACTGGCAGGTAGTTACGGCATGTCCAGCAGGTGCTTCTGGTGTGCCGAGCACCTGGTTCCGGTGTGCCCAGCATGTCGATCCGGACTTTCTGTCAGGTGGTTCAGGCTGGTCTAGCACGTGGTTCAGGTGTGCCCGGCAGCTGTTTCAGGCATGTGGGGCACCTAGTTCTGGCCTGTGCTGGACCTGTTCCTGGTGTTGCCATCACATGTTTCCAGTGTGTCTGGCACATGGTTCTGGTGTATTCGGCAGGTGGCTTCAACTTACCGGGCGCATGGTTCCGGCGTATCTGACAGTTGGTTCCATTATGTCTGGAAGGTGGTTCCTGTGTTTTTGGCATGTGGTTCTGTTACGTCCTGAACGTGGTTCCAGTGTGTCCGGCAGGTGGCTACAGTGTGTCCAGAACCTGATTCTGTCGTGTGCCGCTGGTGCTTTCAGAATGTCTAGGTGTTGGTTCCGGAGTCTCTGGCAGTAGGTTCCTGCATGTCTGATGGGTGACTCCAGATGTTCGGCATGTTGATCCACCTTTTCCGGAAATTGGTTCTGGCATGTCCAGGACCTGGTTCTGGCGTATCCGGCAGGTGATTTTGGTGTATCTGACAGGTAGTTTTGGTGTGTTAGGCTGGTGGTTTCAGTGTATCTGGCACCTGGTTGCGGCACATCTAACAAGTGGTTCCTGTGTATCTGGCATGTGGTTCTGCTACATTCGGAAGATGGTTCCGGACTGTCCTTTCAGTGCTTGCAGCATGGCCAGGAGTTGGTTCTGGTGTGTCAGAGTGATGGTTCCAGTGTGTCCAGTGTGTGGTTACAGGTGGTTCTGGCATGTCTGGTTGGTGCTTCCAGTGTGTCAGGTGGGTCGTTCAGCATGTCTGTGTGGTGGTTCCAGAGTGTCCAGCACATGGTTCTGGCATGTGTGAGAGGTGGTTACAGCTGCCTGACATGTGATTCCGGAGTGTCTGTCAAGTGGTTCTGGCGTATCCGGCAGGTGATTTTGGCATGTGAGTCATGTGGTTCAGGCACGTCCAGCAGGTGGTTCAGGTCTGTCTGGGAGTGGTTCTGGCGTGTCCGGCACATGGTGCTGGCATATCTGAGAGGTGGTTCCGGCATGCCCGGTATGTGATTCCAGAGTGTTCATCAAGTGGTTCTGGCATAGTTGGCCAGTGATTTTGGCATGTGATTCAGGTCGTTCTGGCATGTTCTGCAGGTACTTCCGGTGCATTCTGGACCTTATTCTTGCATCAGCAGTGGGTGGTTCCAGAGTGTCCAGATGATGGTTCCAACATGTCCAACAGTAGGTTCCAGGGTGTCATGCAGGTGAGTCACACGTGTGCAGCGGGTGGTTCCAGCGTTTGCCACGGATGGTTCCAGTGCATCCGGAAGGTGGTTTCAGCATGTCTGGCAGATGATTCAGTCTTGTCTGGCAGGTGGCTCAGCCGTTGGGGCACCTGGTTCCAGTGTGTGCTGTGCGTGTTTCTGACATATACGGCAGGTGGCTCCAGCGTGTCCAGCAGGTGGTGTTGTTCTGTGTGGCACATTGTTATGGGGTATCATGCTGGTGATTTCACCGTGTCCTGTGGGTTGTCCAGGTGTGTCCAACACCTGGTTCTGGTGTGTCTGGCAGGTCGTTCCAGAAAATCAGGCACCTGTTTCTGTCATATCCCACAGGTGGTCCTGGCATGTCTGGTAGGTGATTCCAGCATTTGCGGCAGGTCATTCTGGCGTATCGGGCAAGGGAATTTGACGTGTCCTGCAGTTGGTTCCATCGTGTCCAGCACCTGGGCCTGGCATGTCTTGCCGGTGGTTCAGTCATGTCCGGCACCTGATTTTGGAGTTTGCAACACCTGTTTCTGGTGTATCCGGCAGGTGGTTCTCACAACACTGGCAGGTGGGGTCTGGCTTTGTGGCCGAGTGGTTAAGTTCACGCGATCTGCTGCCAGAGGCCCAGTGTTTCGTCAGTTTGAATCCTGGACGTGAACATGGCACTGCTCATCAAACCATGCTGAGGCAGCCTCCCACATGCCACAACTATAAGGACCCACAACAAAGAATATAGAAATATGTACTGGGGGGCTTTGGGGAGAAAAAGGAAAAAATAAAATGTCTAAGAATGACGGGTGGTTCAGGCGTGTCCAGTAGGTGGTTCTGACCTGTCGAGATCTGGTGCCAGGTGCCTGGCATGTTGTTCTGCAGTGTCCGTCAGGTGGTTCAGGCTGGTGTAGCAGGTGGTTCAGGTTGTCCGACAGCTGTTTGACAAGTGTCTGGCACCTGGTTCTGGCCTGTGCTGGAACCTGTTTCTGGTGTAGCCGTCACATGGTTCTGGCGTATGTGGCAGTTGGCTTCAGCGTACCGGGTGCCTGGTTCCAGCGTATCTGACAGTTGGTTCCATGGTGTCTGGCAGGTGGTTCCTGTGTGTCTGGCATGTGGTTCCTATATGTTCTGAAGATGGTTCCAGTGTGTCCGGCAGGTGGCTACCGTGTGTCCAGGACCTGATTCTGTCATGTGCGGTTCGTGCTTTCAGAGTGTCCAGGTGTTGGTTTTGGCATCTCTGGCAATTTGTTCCCGCAGGTCCGCTGGGGGATTCCGGCGTGTCTGGCAGGTTGTTAAGGCCTTTTCTGGAAATTTGTTTGGGCGTATCAGGACCTGGTTCTGGTGTAACCAGCAGGTGATTTTGGCGTTTCCGGCAGGTTTTTCCAGCGTGTTAGTATGGTGGTTCTGGCTTGTCTGACAGGTGCCTGTGGCATGTCCAGCAGCTGGTTGTGGCATATTTGGCAGGTGGTTTCAGTGTATTTGGTTTCTGGATGTGGCACATCCAACAGACGGTTCCGAAGTGTCTGCCAGTTGGTTCCAGCATGTCAGGCAGGTGAGTCACACATGTCTGGTGTGTGGTTGCATCGTGTGCCACTGATGGTTCCGGCACATGCAGAAGTTTGTTTCAGCATGTCCGGCAGATGCTTCAGTCTGGTCTGGCTGGTGGATGAGTCGTGTGGGGCACCTTGTTCCAGCATGTGCTGTGCCTGTTTCTGGGGTATCCGGTATGTGGATCCAGTGTGTCCAGCAGGTGGTTCCATTGTGTCTGGCACATGGCTATGGGGTATACTGCAGGTGATTTCGAGGTGTCCTGAGGTTTGGCCAGGCGTGTCCCACACCTGTTTCCAGTGTGTCCAACAGGTATTTTCAGCGAATCAGGCACCTGATTCCGGTGTATCCAACAGGTGGTCCTGGCATGTCTGGTTGCTGATTCTGGCGTGTGTGGCAGATGGTTCCGGTGTATCCGGCGGGGGATTTTGACATCTCCAGCAGGTGGTGCCAGCATGCCTGGCATCTGGTTCTGACACGACTTGTATGTGGTTCAGTCATGTCCGGCACCTGGTTTTGGAGTGTACGACCCTGTTTCTCGTGTATCCGGGAAGTGGTTCTCACAAGACTGGCAGGTGGTCCATGCTTGTCCCAGCTGGTGGTTCTGGTGTGTCAGACATCTGGTTCTGGTGTGCATAGCATGTGGTTCTGGATTGTCCATCAAGTGGTTCAGGCTGATCTAGCAGGTGTTTCAGGTGTGCCCAGGAGCTGTTTTAGTCGTGTACAGCACCTGGTTCTGGCCTGTGCTGGACCTGTTTTGGGTGTATCCATCACATGGTAAAGGTGTGCCCAGCACATGGTTCTGGCGTATTCGGCAGGCGGCTTCAGCATACCGGGTACCTGGTTCCGGCATATCTGACAGTTGGTTCCATGGTGTCTGGCAAGCGGTTCCTGTGTGTCTGGCATGTGGTTCCGGTATGTTCTGAAGGTGGTTCCGGCATGTCCAGCAGGTGGCTACCGTGTGTCTGGGATGTGATTCCATTGTGTGCAGTTGGTGCTTTCAGAGCACCCAGGTGTTGGTTCTGGTGTGTCTGGCCGTTGGTTCCTGCATTTCCTGTGTGTGAGTCCAGCATTTCCAGCAGGTTGTTCTGGACTTTTCCGGGAATTGGTTCTGGCATATCAGGACCTGGTTCTGGCATATCTGGCAGGTGATTTTGGCATTTCCGTCAGGTTGTTCCAGCCTGTTAGGCTGGTGGTTTTGGCTCGTATGACAGGTGTTTGTGGCATGTCTGGCACCTGGTTCTGACGTTTTTGGCAGGTGGTTTCAGGGTATCTGGCATCTGGTTGGGGCATATCCAACAGGGGGTTCCAATGTGTCTGGCATGTGGTTCTGCTACGTTCAGAAGATGGTTCCTGCATGGCTGTTGTGTGCGGCTGGCATGTCTGAGGGAAGGTGCTGTCATGTGAGAATCATTGTTCCACTGTTTCTGGTGGGTGGTTCCAGGTGGTTCTGGCATGTACAGTGGGTGCTTCTGGTGTGTCTGGCGGGTCGTTCTGGCATGACTGTGTGGTGGTTAGAGAGTGTGCGGTGGGTGGTTTTGGCATGTCTCTTGGATTTTTCCAGCAGCTAAGTGGCAGGGTTCCTTTGTATAAGTCAGGTGAGTTCTTAGCTTCCTAAAGAGCTGGAAGCAAGAGAGTTTGTGGTTTGTCTCCCATTGAGAAATTGAGGCAGTGTTTTGTGACTTCAATCTCTAGAGCACGGTAGGGCATGACTGAGAGCAAAGGAGCCTTTCTGACATAGGTGTTTTCTGACACCCTCTGAACAAGAGCACAATGGTGGTTGGTGAAAGCCTCTTAAGCATGTGGAAGCACAATCATTGGGTCCTCATCCCCAATGCTTAAGGGGAAGATGTAGGCATTTCATCTGAGCCAGGTAGGCAAGGTGGAAATGTGGCAGAAGGAGAACTTCTAAATCAGCAAGTTAAGGGCTGAAAAGAAATGGTGTTCAGCTGCCTTTGTATGAGATGTTCCCAGGACTCTGTAAGAGACCACAAGAAAGCTAGTACTTTCTCAGCTTCCTAAAGAGCTGGAAGCAAGATGGTTTGTGGCTTGTCTCCCCTTTAGGTGTGGATCGAGAGCCAGTGCCTTGTGTCTTCCTCCTCTAGATCAATGGAGGGCACGGCTGAAGAGCAAAGGGCCTTTCTGACATAGGTGCTTTCTGACACTCTATCCACCAGTGCACAAGAGTGGTTGGGAAAAAGCCTATTGTCTGTCTCCTCCTAAGCATGTGGAAGCACAATCATTTGGGACTCGGCCCCGCTGCTTAAGGGGAAGAGGTAGGAATTGCATCTTAGCAGGGTTGGCAAGATGGAAATGTGGCAGAAGCATATGTTCTAAAGCAGGGAGTTACGGGCTGGGAAGAAATGGTGTTTCAGCTGCTTTTGCACGAGAGCTTCCCAGTTCACTGTAAGGGCACTGTGGAAAGCGAGTTCTTTCTCAGCTTCCTAAAGACCTGGAATCAAGACGGTTTGTGGCTTGTCTCCCATTGAGGGATAGAGGCAGTGCTACGTGCCGTCCACCTGTAGAGCAATGGAGGGCATGGCTGAGAGCAAAGGGGCCTTTCTTCCATAGTTGCTTTCTGACACTCTCTCCTCCAGTGCACAAGGGTATTGGGTTAAAAGCCTATTGTCTCTCTCCTCCCAATCATGTGGAAGCACAATCTTTTGGGCATAAGACCCATTGCTTAAGGGGAAGATGTAGGCATTTTGTCTGAGCCAGGTTGGCATGGTGGAAATGTGGCAGAAGCAGAAGTTCTAAAGTGGCAAGTTAAGGACTGGGAATAAACGGCGTTTCAGCTACCTTTGTATGAGTGTTTCCTGGTATGCTGTAAGAGCACTGTAGAAAGCAAGTTTTTCCTTAGCTTCCTAAAGAGTTGGAAGCAAGCATGTTTGCAGCTTGTCACCCCTTGAGGGATGGAGCCACTGCCTTGTGCCTTCCACCTCTACAGCAATGTAGGATATGGCCAAGAGCAAACGGGCCTTACTGACATGGGTGGTTTCTGACACTCTCTCAACCAGTGCACAAGGGCAGTTAGTTAAAAGCCTATTGTCTCTCTCCTCCTAACCATGTAGAAGCACAATCATTTGGACCTCAGCTTAAGGACAAGATGTAGGCATTTCACCTGAGCCGGGCTGGCAAGATGCAAATGTCCCAGAAGCAGAAGTTCTCAAGCAACGATTTAAGTGCCCTAAAGAAACAGCATTGCAGCTTCCTTTGTATGAGATGTTCCCAGTACACTCTAAGAGCACTGTGGAAAGTGAGTTCTTTCTCAACTTCCTAATTAGCTGGAAGCAGGACGGACTGTGGCTTCTCTCCCCTTGAGGGATGGAGGCATTGTTTTGTTCCTTCCAACTCTAGAGCAATGTAGGACACAGCTAAGAGCAAACTTGGCCTTTCTGTCTTAGGTGGTTTCTGATACTCTCTCCACCATTGCACAATGGTGATATGAGACATTGCCAGTATGCTGTAAGAGCACTGTGGAAAGCACGTTCTTTCTTAACTTCTAAAGATCAGTTGGTTAAAATCCTATTGTCTCGCTCCTCCTCAGCATGTGGAAGGACAATCATTCGTTTCTCAGCCAAATGATTCAGGATGGACATGTGTGACCCACCTGCCTGACACACTGGAACCAACTGCTGGACACTTCAGAACCATCATCTGGAAACTGTGGAAACAAGAGAATAGGGTGCAGTACAAGCCAGAAGCACCTGCAGGACATGCCAGAATGACCTGACTCACATGCCAAAATGACCTGCCAGATATGCCAGAACCACTTGAAAGACACTCCGGAATCACATGCCATGCATGCTGGAACCACCTCTCAGATATGCCAGAACCAGGTGTGCAACACACCAGGACCACCTGCTGGACACAGCTGGACCACCTGTCAGGCTTGTGAGAACCAGCTCCTGGATACACTGGAAACAGGTTTAGCACATGCCAACACCAGATGCTGGACATGACTGAACTACTTGCCAGACATGCCAGAATCAGGTGCCGGACACACTGGAACCACCTGCCAGACATGTCAAAATCACCTGCTGGACACACCAGAACCATGTGCTGCACATGCCAGAATCACCTACCAGACATGCCAGGACCACCTGCTGTATACGCTGGAACCAGGTGCCTGGTTCGCTGGAAGTACCTGTCGGACATGCCATAACCAGGTGTCAGACACGCCTGGACAACCCACAGGACACAGCAAAATCACCTGCATGGTACCCCGTAACCATTTGCCACACAGAACGGAACCACCTGCTGGACACGCTGGAGCCACCTGCCGGATACACCAGAAACAGGTGCAGCACACATTGGAACCAGGTGCCCCACACGACTGAGCCACCTGCTGGACATCACTGAACCATCTGCTGGACATGCCGAAACCACCTTCTGGGTGCACCAGAGCCATCTGTGGCAAATGCCAGAACCACCCACCGCAAATGTGTGACCCACTTCCTGACATGCTGGAACCAACTGTTGGACATGTTGGAACCATCATCTGGACACTCTGGAACCACACACCGCTGCTGTGAGAATCAAGTCCAGAATGTGCTGGAAGCACCTGCTGGACACGCCAGAAACTCCTGACTCACATGCCAAAATCATCTGCTGGATACCCAGAACCACTTGACGGACACTCCAGAATCACATGCTGGGCATGCCGGAACCACCTCTCAGACATTCCAGCACCACATGCCTGACATGCCAGAACCACCTCCCGGACACACCTGAACCACCTGCTGGACACGCCTGAATCACTTGTTGAACATGCTGGAACCACCTGCTTGACTCTCTGGAACCACCTGCCAGATATGCCAAAATCACCTGCTGGACACCCTGGAACCAGGCCACTTGGATGCCAGAAAAACCCAACATACATGCCGGAACCAACCACAGGACACTCTGGAACCACCACACAGACATGCAGAATGACCCACCTGACACACCGGAAGCATCCACCGGACACGTCAGAACCACCTGCAACCACCCGCCGGACTCACTGGAACCATCACTCTGACACGCCAGAACTGACTCTTGGCCATGCCAGAAGCACTCAATGGACAGTCCGGAACCATCTTCCGAACGTACCAGAACCATATGCCAGACACACAGGAACCACTTGCCAAACATTTCGGAACCACCTATTGGATATGCCGGAACCAGGTGCCAGATACACTGAAACCACCTGCCTAATGTGCCAGAACCAGGTGCCTGACACGCCACAAACACCTGCCAGATAAACCGAAACCACCAGGACAACACGCCGGAACAACATGTCAGACACACCAAAATCACCTGCTGGATATGCCAGAACCACTTCACAGACACTCCGGAATCACATGCCAGGCATACCAGAACCAACTCTCAGATATGCCAGAACCACCTGCCGGACAAGCCGGAACCACCTCCCAGACAGGCCTGAACCACCTGCTGGACACGCCTGAACCACCTGCTGGACACGACGGAGCCACCTGAGGGATATGCCAGAAAGAGTTGCAGCATGTGACGGCACCAGGTGCCCCACAGGACTGATCCACCTGCCAGACAAGACTCAAACATCTGCTGGACATGCTGAAACCACCTTCCAGAAGGGCCAGAATCATCTGTGGCACACGCCAGAACCACCCACCAGACATGTCTGACCCACCTGCCTGAGACACTAGAACCAACTTTCAGAGACGATGCAAGCATCATCTGGACACTCTGTAACCACCCACCACAGACATGAGTATTAGGTTCAGAATGCGCCAGATGCACCTGCAGGACACGCCAGGACCACCTGATTCACATGCTGAAATCACCTGCCGAATACGCCAGAACCCTTTACGGACACTCTGGAACTACCTACCAGACTCGCCCAAATCACATGCCCAATACACTGGAACCAGGCCCCTTAGGCACTGGAAAAACCCGGCCAGACATGCAGGAACCACACACTGCACACTCTGCTTCTGACGTATTTGGCAGGTAGTTTCAGTGTATCTGGCACCTGGTTCCAGCATATCCAACAGGTGGTTAGGAAGTGTCTGGCAGGTGGTTCCTGTGTGTCTGGCATGTGGTTCTAGTGGGTTCAGAAAATGGTTCCGGTCTGTCTGTTGGTTGCTGCCGGCATGTCCAGGAGTTGGTTCTGGCAAGTCAGACTCACGGGTCCAGTGTGTCCGGTGGGTGCTTCCTGTGTGTCTGGCGTGTCATTCTGGCAATACAGTGTGGTGCATCCAGAGTGTCTGGAGGATGGTTCCAGCATGTCAGGCAGGTTTTTGTGGTGTGTCTGGCACCTGGTTCTGGTGTAATCGTAAGCTGCTTTCAGTGTATCTGGCACCTGGTTCTGGCATATCCAACAGGTGGTTCTGAAGTGTCTGGCAAGTGGTTCCTGTGTGGCTGGCACATGGCTATGGGGTGTACTGCAGGAGATTTTGAGGTCTGCTGAGGGCTGTCCAGGCGTGTCCCACACCAGCTTCTGGCGTGCCCGGCAGAAAGTTTCAGCAGATCAGGCACCTGGTTCCAGCGTATCCAACAGGTGGTTCCAGTGTGTCCGGCACGTGGTTCTGGCATATCTGAGAGGTGGTTCCAGCATGCCGGGCATGTGATTCCAAGGTGTCCGTCAAGCGGTTCTGGCGTATTTGGCAGGTGATTTTAGCATGTATGTCGGGTGGTTTTGGCATGTCCTACAGGTGCTTCTGGGGCAAACTGGACCTAATTCTCATGTTTCCCCAGTTTCCAGATGATGGTTCCAAAGTGTCTGACAGTTGGTTCCAGCGTGTCAGGCAGGTGGGTCACACATGTCCAGCCTGAATCGTTCAGCTGAGGCTTAGGAGGAGAGAGACAATAGGATTTTAACCATCTCATCTTTAGAAGTTAAGAAAGCACTCACTTTCCACAGTGTTCTTACAGCATACTGGCAACCTCTCCTACAACCCTTGTGCACTGGTGGAGAGAAAGTCAGAAAGCACCTATGTCAGAAAAGCCAAGTTTGCTCTCAGCCATGTCCCACGTTGCTCTAGAGTTGGAAGCAACAAAACAATGCCTCCATCCCTCAAAGGGAGACGAGCCACAATCTGTCTTGCTTCCAGCTCATTAGGAAGCTGAGAAAGAACTCATTTCCTAAGTGCTCTTAGAGCCAACCCCGAACATCTCATACAAAGGAAGCTGCAATGCTGTTTCTTTAGGGCCCTTAAATCATTGCTTGAGAACTTCTGCTTCTGGGACATTTGCGTCTTGCCAGCCCGGTTCAGACGAAATGCCTACATCTTGTCCTTAAGCAACAGGGCTGAGGCCCGAATGATAGTCCTTCCACATGCTTAGGAGGAGACAGACAATAGGCTTTTAACCAACCACCCTTGTGCACTGGTTGAGAGATTGTCAGAAAGCACCCATGTCAGAAAGACCCATTTACTCTCAGCCATGCCCTACATGGCTCTAGAGGTGGAAGGCACAAGGCAGTGGCTCCATCCCTCAAGGGGAGACAAGCCACAAACCTTCTTGCTTCCAACTCTTTAAGAAGCTGAGAAAGACCTCGCTTTCCGCAGTGCTCTTACAGCATACCAGGTATCACTCATACAAAGGTAGCTGAAATGCCATTTCTTCCCAGCCCTTAATGCCCTGCTTTAGAATTTCTTCTTCTGCCACATTTCCATCTTGCCAACTCTGCTCACATGAGCTGCCTACGTCTTCACCTTAAGCAGCGGGGCCATGTCCTGAATGATTGTGCTTCCACATGCTTAGGAGGAGAGAGATAATAGGATTTTAGCCAACTGCCCTTGTGCACTAGTGGAGTGTCAGAAAGCACCTATTAGAGAAAGGTCCCTTTGCTCTCAGCTGGGCCTTACATTGCTCTGGAGGTTGAAGGCACAAAGCACTGCCTCCATCCTTCAATGGGAGACAAGCCATAAACTGTCTTGCTTCCAGCTCTTTAGAAAGCTGAGAAAGAACTCATCTGACTTTTACAAAGGAACGATGCCACTTAGATGCTGGAAAACCCCAAGAGACATGCCAAAACCACCCACTGCACACTCTCTAGCCATCACACAGTCATGCCAGAACGACCTGTCAGACACACCAGAAGCACCCACTGTACATGCCAGAACCACATGGAACTACCCGCCAGACAGAGTGGAACAATGATTCTTATACGGCAGAACCTTCTCTTGGACATGCTGGCAGCACAAAACAGACACATCAGCACCATCTTCCAAAGGGAGCAGAACCACATGACAGACACATTGGAACCACCTGTTGGATATGCCACAACCAGGTGCCAGATACACTGAAACCACCTGCCGAATATGTCAGAACCAGGTGCCAGACATGCCACAAACACCTGTCATACAAGCCGGAAGCACCAGCCTATCATGCCAGAACAACCTGCCACAAAAGCCAAAATCATCTGGCAGATACAGCGGAACCAGGTCCTCATACACCAGAACCAATTCCTGGAAAAGTTCAGAACAACCTGCCGGAAACACCAGACTGACCAACCGAACATGAGAGAACCAACATCCAGACATGCCAGAACCAAAACCTGGACACTCTGAAAGCACCCATGGCACACCACAGAATCGGGCTCTGGACACACGGTAGCCACCTGCACGACACGCTGGAACCACCTTCAGGATGTACCGGAACCACATGCCTAACACACAGGTAGTTTCAGCAAATGAGGCACCTGGTTCTGGCGTATCCAACAGGTGGTCCTGGCATGTCTGGTAGCTGAATCCCGCGTGTGCAGCACATGGTTCTGGTGTATCCAGCAGGTGATTTTGATGTGTCCAGCAGGTGGTTCCAGTGTGTCTGGCACCTGTTTCTGGCATGTCTGGCAGGTGGTTCAGTCGTGTCCAGCACCTGGTCTTGGCATGTGCTACACCTGTTTCCAGTGTATCTGGGAGGTAGTTCTCACAAGACTAGCAGGTGGTCCAGGTGCGTCCAGCAAGTGGTCCAGGTGCGTCCAGCAGGTGGTCCTGGCATGTCGGACACCTGGTTCTGGCCTGTACTGGACCTGTTTCTAATGTATCCCTCACATGGTTCCGGCGTGTCCAGCACATGCTTTTGGCGTATTCGGCAGGTGACTTCAGCGTACTGGGGCCCTGGTTCTGGCGTATCTGACAGTTGGTTCCATGGTGTCTGGCAGATGGTTCCTGTGAGTTTGACATGTGGTTCTGGGACGTCCTGAATGTGGTTCCAGCATGTCCGGCAGATTGCTACTGTGTGTCTAGAACCTGATTCAGTCCTGTGCTGTTGGTGCTTTCAGAGTTTCCTGGTGTTGGTTCCGGCAGTTCTGGCTGTCATTTCCCGCATGTCTGGTGGGTGATTCCGGCATGTCTGGCATGTTGATCCAGGCTTTTCCGGAAATTGGTTCTGGCATATCCAGGACCTGCTTGCGCTGTATCCGGCAGGTGATTTTGGCATGTCCGACAGGCTGTTCTGGCATGTTAGGCTGATGGTTTTGGCATGTCTGGCAGGTGTTTGTGGCGTGTCCGGCACCTTGTTTGGGTGTATTTGGCAGGTGGTTTCACTGCATCTGGCACCTGGTTCCAGCATATCCAACAGGTGTTTCTGAAGTGTCTGGCAGGTGGTTCCTGTGTGTCTGGCACGTGGTTCTGGTACATTCAGAAGATGGTTCTGGCCTGTCTCTTGATTGCTTCTGGCATGGCCAGGAGTCTGTTCTGGTGTGTCAGAGTGATGGTTCCAGGGTGTCTGGCTGGTGGTTCCAGGTGGTTCTGGCATGTGCAGTGGGTGCTACCGGTGTGTCTGGTGGGTCATTCTGTAAGTCTGTGCTGTGGTTCCAGAGTGTCTGGCGGGTGGTTCTGACATTTATGGTGGGTTTTTCTGGCATCCTAGTGACCTGGTTCCAGTGTATCCAGCAGGTGATTTTGGCGTGTCCGGCAGGTGCTTCCAGCAAGTCAGGCAGGTGGTTCCAGCATGTCAGGCAGGTGGGTCACACATGTCCGTCCTGAGTCATTCAGCTGATGCACAAATGATTGTCCTTCTACATGCTTATAAGGAGAAAGACAATAGGATTTTAACCAACTGATCATTAGAAGTTAAGAAAGAACTCGAATTCCACAGTCATCTTACAGCATACCAGCAACTTCTTATACCACCCCTGTTCTCCAGGGTAGAGAGTGTCAGAAAACACCTACGTCACAATGGCCAAGTTTGCTCTCAGCTGTGTCCTACATTGCTCTAGAGTTGGAAGCGACAAAACAATGCCTCCATCCCTCAAAGGGAGACGAGCCACAATCTGTCTTGCTTCCAGCTCATTAGGAAGCTGAGAAAGAACTCAATTTCCATAGTGCTCTTAGAGTGTACTGGGAACATCTCAAAGGAAGCTGCAACACTGTTTCTTTAGGACCCTTAAATCATTGCTTGAGAACTTCTGCTTCTGGGACATTTGCATCTTGCCAGCCCAGCTCAGGTGAAATGCCTACATCTTGTCCTTAAGCAACAGGGCTGAGGCCCGAATGATAGTCCTTCCACATGCTTAGGAGGAGACAGACAATAGGCTTTTAACCAACCACCCTTGTGCACTGGTTGAGAGATTGTCAGAAAGCACCCATATCAGAAAGGCCCGTTTGCTCTCAGCTGTGCCCTACATTGCTCTAGAGGTGGAAGGCACAAAGCACTGGCTCCGTCCCTCAAGGGGAGACAAGCCACAAACCTTCTTGCTTCCAACTCTTTAGGAAGCTGAGAAAGACCTCACTTTCCACAGTGCTCTTACAGCATACCAGGAAACACTCATACAAAGGTGGCTGAATCGCCATTTCTGCCCAGCCCTTAACGTGCCACTTTAGAACTTCTGCTTCTTCCACATGTCCACCATGCCAACCTGGCTTAGAGGAAATGCCTACATCTCCCCTTTAAGCAGCTTCCACATGCTTAGGAGGAGAGAGACACTAGGCTTTTAACCAACTGCCCTTGTGCACTGGAGGAGAGAGTGTCAGAAATCACCTATGGGAGAAAGTCCCCTTTGCTCTCAGCCATGACCTATGTTGCTCTAGAGGCAGAAGGCACAAAGCACTGCCTCCATCCTTCAAGGGGAGACAAGCCATAAACTGTCTTGCTATCAGCTATTTAGGAAGCTGAGAAAGAACTCTCTTTCCACAGTGCTCTTACAGCATACTGGGAACATCACATACAAAGGCAGCTTAAACGCCGTTTCTTGTCAGCCCTTAACTCGCCAATTTTGAACTTCTGCTTCTGCCACATTTCCACCTTGCAAACCCTGCTCAGATGAAATGCCTACATCTTCCCCTTAAGCAATGGGGACAAGGCCCAGATGATTGTGCTTCCACATGCTTGGGAGGAGAGAGACAATAGGCTTTTAACCAACCGCCATTGTGTTCTTGTGTAGAGAGTGTCAGAAAGCACCTATGTCAGAAAGGCTCCTTTGCTCTCAGCCATGCCCTACCTTGCTCTAGAGGTTGAAGTCACAAAGCACTACCTCCATTTCTCAAGGGTAGACAAGCCACAATTCTTCTTGCTTCTAGCTTTTTAAGAAGCTGAGAAAGAACTCACTTGATTTATACATGAACCATTCCACTAAGATGCCAGAAAACCCCAAGAGACATGCCAAAACCACCAACCACACACTCTCTAACTGCCTCACAGTCATGCCAGAATGACCTGCCAGACACACCAGAAGCACTTCTATACATGCCAGAACCACCTGGAGCCACTGGCCAGACACAGTGGAACAATGATTCTGACAGTACAGAACCTTCTCTAAGACATCCTGGCAGCACAAAACAGACACGCCGGAACCATCTTCCAAACATAGCAGAACCACATGCCAGACACATTGGAAACACTTGTTGGATATGCCGCAACCATGTGCCAGATATACTGAAACCACCTGCCAAATATTTCAGAACCAGGTGCCACACACGGCACAAACACCTGTCATACAAGGCAGAACCACCAGCTTAACACACCGGAACAAACTGCAGGAAACGCCAATATCACCTGCCAGATACAATGGAACCAGGTCCTCATATGCCAGAACCAATTCCTGGAAAAGTCCAGAACAACCTGCTTGAAACACTGGACTAACCCACCAGACATGTGGGAACCAACAGCCAGAAATGCTGGAACCAACACATGGACACTCTGAAAGCAAGAATGGCACAGGACAGAATCAGGTTCTGGACACATGGTAGCCACCTGCTGGACACTCCGGAACCACCTTCAGGGTGTACCGAATCACACGCCAAACACACAGGAACCACCTGCCAGACACCATGGAACCAACTGTCAGCTAGGCCCGAAACAGACGCCCGGTACACTGAAGCCCCCTGCCGAATATGCCAGAACCGTGTGCCAGACACGCCAGAACCATGTGATGCATACATCAGAAACAGGTCCAGCACAGGCCAGAACCAGCTGCCTGACACGCCAGGACCACCTGCTGGATGCGCCTGGACCACCTGCCAGTCTTGTGAGAACCACTTCCTGGATACACTGCAAAGAGGTGTAGCACACATCAAGAACAGGTGCCAGACACGACTAAACCACCTGTCAGAAATGCCAGACCCAGGTGCCGGACATGCTGGAAGAACCTGCTGGACACGTTGAAATCACCTGCCAGATGAGTCGGAACCATTTGCTGCACGTGCCGGAATCACGTACCAACATGCCCAGACCACATGTTGGATACTCTGGAACCAGGAGCCTGATTCGCAGATGCTACCTGCCAGACATGCCAGAACCAGGTGCCAGACCCACTGGAACCACCTGCCACACACATCGAAATCACCTGCCAGATGCGCCGGAACCATGTGCTGCACATGCCAGGATCACCCACCAGACATGCCGGGACCACCTGTTGGATACATTGGAACCAGGTGCCTGATTCTCTCAAACTACCTGCCGGACACACGAGAACCAGGTGTTGGACACGCCTGGACAACTCACAGGACACAGCGAAATCACCTGCATGATACCCCATAACCACCTCCCACAGAGAACGGAACCACCTGCCAGACATGCCAGAGCCACCTGATGGATACGCCAGAAACAGGCACAGCATACACTGGAACCAGGTGCCCCACACAACTGATCCACCTGCCAGACAAGACTGAACCATCTGCCACACATGCTGAAACCACCTTCCGGATATGCTAGAACCATCTGTGGCAAACGCCGGAACCACCCATGCACACGTGTGACCCACCTGCCTCATCACGCTGCAACCAACAGTTGGACATGTTGGAACCATCATCTGGACACTCTGGGACCACCCACTGCTGATGCGAGAATCAGGTGCAGAATGTGCCGGAGGCACCTGCAGGACATGCCTGAACCATCTGACTCATATGCCAGCATCACCTGCCAGATTCGTCAGATGCACATGACGGACACTCCGGAATCACATGTAGGGCATGCCGGAACCACCTCTCTGATATGCCAGAACCACGTGCCTGACATGCCAGAACCACCTCCCGGACACACCTGAACGACCTACTGGACATGCCTGAACCACCTGCCAGACACGCCGGAACCACCTGCCAGACAGGCCAAAATCACCTGCTGGATATGCTGGAAGCAGGCCACTTGGATGCCGGAAAAACCCAACATACATGCCGGAACCACCCATCAAACAGTCTGGAACCACCACACAGACATGCAGAATGAGCCACCTGACACACCAGAAGCACCGACTGGACACGCTAGAACCACCTGGAACCAGCCGCCAGACACAGTGGAACCATCACTCTGACATGCCAGAACCGACTCCTGCTCATGCCGGAAGCACTCAATGGATAGGCCGGAACCATCTGCCGAACGTAACAGAACCACATGCAAGACCTCACAGGAACCACCTGCCAGACACTTGGGAACCACCTGTTGGATATGCCACAATCAGGTGCCAGATACACTGAAACAACCTGCCGAGTAGACCAGAACCAGCTGCCTGACACGCCACAAACACCTGCCAGACAAGCCAAAACCACCAGCCCAACACAGCGGAACAACATGTTGGACACACAAAAATCACGTGCTGGATACACCACAACCAGGTCCTGGATACACCAGAAGCAATTTCCACAAAAGCCTGGATCTGCATGCCGGACATGCTGGAATCACCCACTGGACATGCGGAAACCAACTGCCAGACACACCGGAACCAACACCTGGACACCCTGAAAGCACCAACAGCACAAGACGGACTCAGGTACCAGACACACGGTAGCCACCTGCCGGACATGCTGGAACCACCTTCAGGACGTACCAGAACCACATGCCAAACACACAGGAACCACGTGCCAGACACCATGGAACCAACTGTCAGATCCACCTGAACCAGACACCCAGTACACTGAAGTCACCTGCCAAATATGCCAGAACTGTGCGCTTGACACGCCAGAACCTTGTGACGCATACATCAGAAACAGGTCCAGCACAGGCCAGAACCAGCTGCTTGACATGCCAGAACCACCTGCTGGACGTGCCTGGACCACCTGCCAGTCTTGTGAGAACCACCTCCTGCATACACCGGAAACAGGTGTAGCACAAGCCAAGACCAGGTGCTGGACATAACTGAACCACTTCCCAGACACGCCAGAACCATGTGCTGGACATGATGGAGCCACCTGTCGGACACATGGAAATCACCTGCCAGATACGCCAGAACCATGTGCTGCACACGCCAGGATCACCTATCAGACATGCCGGGACCACCTATTGGATATGTTGGAACCAGGTGCCTGATTCTCTGAAACTACATGCGGGACACACCAGAACCAGGTGTTGGACACGCCTGGACAACCCACAGGAGATGGCAAAATCACCTGCCGGGTACACCGGAACCAGATGCTGGATACACCAGACCAATTTCCTGGAAATTCTATGACAACCTTCCGTACATGAGGAATCACCCATTGGACGTTCAGGAACAACTGCCAGACATGCCGGACCCAACACTTGGACACTCTGAAAGCACCAACAGTGCACGATGGAATCAGGTTCTGGAAACATGGTAGCCACCTGTCAGACACGCCAGAACCAACTTCAGGACGTACCAGAAACACATGCCAAACACACAGGAAACACCTGCCAGACATTTCGGAACCACCTATTGTATATGCCACATCTAGGTGCCAAATACACTTAAACCAACAGCTAAATATGCCAGAACCAGGTGCTGGATATGCCACAAACACCTAACAGACAAGCCGGAACCACCATCCTAATGCGCCAGAACAACCTGCCGGACAAGCCAAAATCACCCGCCAGATACACTGGAAACAGGTCCTGATTCACCAGAACCAATTTCCAGAAAAGGCTGGAACAAGCTGTTGGACACGTGAGGAATCCCCCACTGGACATGTGGGAACCAACTGCCAGGCATACTGGAACCTACACCTGGACACTCTGAAAGCACCAACCGCACACAATGGAATCAGGTCCCAGACACACAGTTGGAACCTGGCGGACATGCCGGAACCACCTCAAGCATGTACCGGAACCACATTCCAGAAACAGAGGAACCACCTGCCAGACACCATTGTATCAAATGTCATATACGCCGGAACCAGGTGCCCGGTACGCTGAAGCCACCTGCCAAATACGCCAGAACCATGTGCCGGCCGCACTGGAGCCATGTGATGGATACACCAGAAACAGGCCAGCACATGCCTGGGCCTGGTCCCGGACAAGCTTGAAACTGCTCCCACACATACCTGAAACACCTGCTAGACCAGCCTGAGCCACTTGACGGACAATCCAGAACCACATGCCAGACACACCGGAACCAGGTGTCCGACACACTAGAACTACCTGCTGGACATGTCTGAACCATCTGCCAGTCTTGTGAGAACCACCTGCCAGACACATCGAAATTCCCTGCTGGATACATTGGAACCACCAGCTGCACGCGCCAGAATCATCTACCCCACATGCCAGGAGCACCAGTTGGATACGCCGGAACTAGGTGCCTGATTTGCTGAACCTACCTGCTGGACATGCCAGAACCAGGTGTCGGACATGCCTGGACAGCCCTCAGAACACCTCAAAATCACCTGAATTATACCCCGTAGCCATGTGCCAGACACAACACAACCACCTGTTGGACATGCCAGAGCCACCTACAGGATATACCAGAAACAGCCGCAGCACACGGCGGAAGCAGGTTGCCCACATGACTGATCCACCTGCCGGACCCGACTGAAGCATCTGTTGGAAATGCCGAAAGCACCTTCCGGATATGCTAGAACCATCAGTTGCACACAATGGAACCACATGCTGGACATGTGTGACCCACCTGCCTGACAGGCTGGAACTAACTGGTGGATACTTTGGAACCATCTGTTGGATATGACACATCTAGGTGCCAAATACGCTGAAATCACCTGCTGAATATGCCACAACCAGGTGCCGGACATGACAGAAACACCTGCCAGACAAGCCGGAACCACCAGCCTAACACCCTGGAACAACCTGCCAGAAACGCCAAAATCACCTGCCAGATACACCGGAACCAGGTCCTGATATGCCAGAACCAATTTCCGCAAAAGCCCAGAAGATCCTGCCGGACACGCCGGAATACTCCACCAGACATGCGGGAACCAACGGCCAGGCACGCTGGAACCAACACCTGGACACTCTGAGAGCAACAACCATACACAACAGAATCAGCTCCCGAAAACACTGTAGCCACCTGCTGGACATGCCGGAAACACCTTAAGCATGTACTGGAACCACGTGCCAGAAACACAGGAACCACCTGCCAGACACCATGGAAACAATCGTGAGATACACTGGAACCAGGCGCCTGGTATGCTGAAGCCACCAGCCAAATACTCCAGAACCATGTGCCAGACACACCAGAATCATGTGATGGGTACACCAGAAACAGATCCAGCACAGGCAAGAACCAGGTGCCAACATGCATCAAACAGCTGCCGGACACACCTGAAACACCTGCTAGACCAGCCTGAACCACTTGATGGACAGTCCGGAACTTCATGCTGGGCACACTGGAACCAGGTGCTCGACACGCCAGAACCACCTGCTGGACATGCCGGAACCACCTGCCAGTCTTAAAGATTTTATTTTTTCCTTTTTCTCACCAAAGCCCCCCAGCACATGGTTGTATATTCTTTGTTGTGGGTCCTTCTACTTGTGGCATGTGGGAGGCTGCCTCAGCATGGTTTGATGAGCAGTGCCATGTCTGCACCCAGGACTCGAACCAATGAAAGACTGGGCCTCTGGCAGTGTATCATGCAAACTTAACCACTTGTCCACGGGGCCAGCCCAGTGTGACAGACACGACAGACAGACCAGGTGACAGACACGACTGAACCACCTCCCAGGCATGCCAGAACCAGGTGCAGGACACGATTGAACCACCTACAGGACACGTTGAATTTCCTTGCCTGATACACAGGAATGACCTGCTGCACGTGCTGGAATCACCTACCAGACATGCCAGGACCACCTGTGGGATATAACAGAACCAAGTGCCTGATTTTCTGAAACTACCTGCCAGACACGCCAGATCCAGCTGTCAGACACCCCTGGACAACCCACAGGACAAGTCAAAATCACCTGCATGATACCCCGTAACCATGTGCCACGCAGAACGGAACCACCTGCCAGACAAGCCGGAGCCACCTGTGGCATACACCAGAAACAGTCGCAGCACACGCTGGAACAAGGTGCCCCACAAGACTGATCCACCTGCCAGATAAGACTCAACCATCTGCTGGAAATGCCAAACCCACCTTCCAGAAGCGCCAGAACCATCTGTGGCACACGCCAGAACCACCTACTGGACATGTCTGACCCACCTGCCTGACACGCTGGAACCAACTGTTGGACATCTTGGAACCATCATCTGGACACTCTGAAACCACCCACCACTGATGTGAGAATCAGGTCCAGAATGTGCCAGAAGCACCTGCAGGACAGGCCATAACCACCTGACTCACATGCCAAAATCACCTGCAAGATATGCCAGAACCACTTGATGGACACTCCGGAATAACATGCAGCGCATGCCAGAACCACCTCTCACATATGCCAGAACTAAGTGCCGGACACGCCGGAACCACCTCCAAGACAGACTTGAACCACCTGCTGCAGATAAGACTCAACCATCTGCTGGAAATGCCAAAACCACCTTCCAGAAGCGCCAGAACCATCTGTGGCACACGCCAGAACCACCTGCTGCACACGCCTGAACCACTGGGCGAACACGCTGGAACCACCTGCTTGACTCGCTGGAACCCCCTGCCGGACAGGCCAAAATCACCTGCTGGATACGCTGGAAGCAGGCCACATGGATGCTGTAAAAACCTGACATACATGCCGGAACCATCCGCTGGACACTCTGGAACCACCACACAGGCATGCAGAGCGACCCACCAGACCAACCAGAGCACCCACCGGACACGCCACAACCACCTGGAACCACACGCCAGACACACTGGAACCATCTCTCTGATACACCAGAACTGACTCCCGGCCATGCTGGAAGCACTCAACATGCCAGACACACAGGAACCAACTCCCAGACACTTCGGAAACACCTGTTAGATATGCCGCAACCAGGTGCCAGATACACTGAAACCACCTGCCAAATACGCCAGAACCAGGTGCCAGACACGCCACAAACACCTGCCAGACAGGCCGAAAACACCAGCCTAACTCACTGGAACAACCTGTCATAGACACCAAAATCACCTGCCAGATACACCAGAACCAGGTCCTGGATACGCCAATAGCAATTTCTGGAAAATCCTGGATTAACATGCCGCACATGCCAGAATCACCCACCGGACATGTGGGAACCAACTGCCAGACATGCTGGAACCAACACCTTGACACTCTGAAAGCACCCACAGCACATGACGGAATCAGGTTCCGGACACACAGTAGCCACCTGACGGACATGCCGGAACCACCTTCAGGATGTATCAGAACCACATGCCAAACACACAGGAACCACCTGCCAGACACCATGGGACCAACTGTCAGAAACACCAAAACCAGGTGCTCGGTATGCCGAAGCCACTTGCTGAAGACGCCAGAAACATGTGCTGGACATGCCGGAACCATGTGATGGAGACATCTGAAACTTGTCCAACACAGGCCAGAACCAGGTGCCCCACATGCCAGCACTACCTGCTGGACACGCCTGGTTCACCTGCTGGTCTTGTGAGAACCACCTCCCGGATACACCGGTAACAGGTGTAGCACATGCCAAGACCAGGTGCCGGACACACCTGAACCACCTGCCAGACATGCCAGAACCAGGTGCCGCACACTCTGGAATCACCTGACGGACACATCGAAATCACCTCTGCATATGCCGCAACCATGTGCTGCACCCATGGGAATCACCTACCAGACATGCTGAGACCACCAGCGGGATATGCCGGAACCATGTGCTGCACATGCCGGAATCACCTACAAGACATGCCGGGGCCACCTGTTGCATATGCCAGAACTAGTTGCCTGATTAGGTGAAGCTCCCTCTGGGTACGCCAGAGCCGGTGTGGGACATGCCTGGACAGCCCTCAGCACACCTCAAACTCTCCTGCAGTATACCCTGTAGCCATGTCCCAGACACGCAGGAACCACCTGTTGGATATGCCGGAACCAGGTGCCAAATAGTCTGAAACCACCTACCGATTACACCAGAATCAGGTGCCAGACATGCCACAAAAGCTTGCCAGACATGCCGGAACCACCCGCTGGACACTCTGGAAGCAACACACTGTCATGCCAGAACAACCCACCAGACACACAGGAAGCACCCACTGGACACGCCAGAACCATGTGGAACCACCCGCCGGACACATTGGATCCATGAGTCTGACATGCCAGAACCAACTCCCGGACATGCTAGCAGCACCCAACAGACAGGCCGGAACCATCTTGCGAACCTACCAGAACCACATGCCTGACACACAGCAACCACCTGCCAGACACTTCCTAACCACCTGTTGGATATGCCAGAACCAGGTCCAACATGTGGTTCCAAAGTCTCTGGCAGCTGTTTCCTGTGTGTCTGGCATGTGGTTCTGGTACGTTTGGAGGTGGTTCTGGCATGTCCAGCAACTGGCTACCATGTGTCCAGGATCTGATTCCCTCATGTTCCGTTGGTGCTTTCAGAGTGTCCAGGTTTTGGCTACCGCGTGTCTGGCAGTTGGTTTCCACATGTCCAGTGGGTCATTCCGGGGTGTCCAGCAGGTTGTTCCAGCCTTTTCCGGAAATATGTTCTGTCCTATCCAGTCAGAAGATTTTGGAGTGTCTGGCTGGTTGTTCCCGCATGTTACGCTCATTGTTCCGGCTTGTCTTGCAGGTGATTGTGGCATGTCGGGCACCTGGTTCTGGCATATTTGGCAGGTGGTTTCAGTGTATAGGGAGCTGGATGTGGCATACCCAACAGGTGGTTCTGAAATGTCTGGCAGGTGGTTCCTGTGTGTCTGGCATGTGGTTCTGGTACGTTCAGAAGACAGTTCCAGCGTGTTTGTTGGATGCTTCCCGCATGTCCAGGAGTTGGTTCTGGTGGGTCAGAGTCATGGTTCCAGTGTGTCCAGCGGGTGGTTTCAGGTAGTTCTGGTGTGTCTGGTGCATGCTTCCTGTGTGTCTGGCAGCACATTCTGTCATCTTTGTGTGGTGGTACCAGAGTGTCTGGAGGGTGGTTCCAGCATGTTTGTTGGGTATCTCCGGCGTCTAACAGACCTGGTTCCAGCATATCTGGCAGGTGATTGTGACGTGTCTGGCAAGTGGTTCCGTCGAGTCAAGTGATGGTTCCGGTGTGTTTGGCAGGTGGTTCCAGCAAGTCAAGCAGGTGGCTACAGCGTGTATGGCAGGTGGTTCAGGCATGTCTAGCAGGTGGTTGTGGAATGTCTGGGAGGTGGTTCCAGCGTGTCCAGCATGTGGTTCTGGAGTATCTGAGAGGTGGTTCCGGCATGCCCGATGTGTGATTCCGGAGTGTCCGTCAATTGGTTGTGGCATATCTGGCAGGTGATTTTGGCATGTGAGTCAGGTGGTTCTGGTGTGTCCTGCCATTGCTTCCGGTGCATTCTGGATCTGATTCTCATGTCTGTGATGGGTGGTTCTAGAGTTTCCAGATGATGGTTCCGACGTGTCCGCCAGTTGGTTCCAGCGCATCAGGCAGGTGGGTCACATATGTGCAGCAGGTGGTTCCGGCGTGTGCCACAGATTGTTCTGGTGCATCTGGATGGTGGTGTCGGCATGTCCAGCAGATGGTTCAGTCTGGTCCGGCAGGTGAATCAGTCGTGTGGGGCACCTGGTTCCAGCATGTGCTGCACCTGTTTCTGGCATATCCGGCAGGTGGCACTGGCGTGTCTGCCGTGTGGTTCGTTCTGTGTGGCACATGTCCGGGGTATCATGCAGGTGATTTTGCCATGTCCTGTGGGTTGTCCAGGCATGTCCAACACCTGGTTCTGGCATGTCTGGCAGGTAGTTTATGAGAATCAGGCACCTGGTTCCAGCGTATCCAACAGGTGTTCCTGGCATATCTGGTAGGTGATTCTGGCATGTGCAGCACATGTTTCTGGAGTATCCAGCAGGTGATTTTGATGTGTCAGGCAGGTGGTTCCAGTGTGTGTGGCACCTGGTTCTGGCATGTCTTGCAGGTGGTTCAGTCATGTCCGGCATCTGGTTTTGGCATGTGCAGCACCTGTTTCTGGTGTATACAGCAGGTGGTTCTCACAAGACTGGCAGGTGGTTCAGGCATGCCAAGCAGGTGGTTCTGGAGTGTCGGACACCTGGTTCCTGTGTGCGCATGTGGTTCCGGATTGTCTGTCAAGTGGTTCAAGCTGTTCTAGCAGGTGGTTCAGGTATGTCTGTCAGCTGTTTCAGGTTTGTCTGCCACCTGGTTCTGGCCTCTGCTGGACCTGTTTTTGGTGTATCTGTCACATGGTTCTGGCATGTCTGACACATGGTTCTGGCATGTCCGGCAGGTAGTCTCAGGGAATCAGGCACCAGGTTCCAGTGTATCCAACAAGTGGTCCCAGCATGTATGCTATGTGATTCCGGCATGTGCGGCACATGGTTCCAGTGTATCCAGCACGTGATTTTGGTGTGTTCGGCAGGGTGTTATGGTGTGTTAGGCTGGTGGTTCCAGCTTGTCTGGCAGGTTTTTGTGGCGTATGTGGCAGGTGATTTCGCATTTGAGTCCCCTGGTTCTGGTGTGTCCTGCAGGTACTTCTGCTGCCTTCTGGACCTGATTCTCACATCTGTGGTGGGTGTTTCCACAGTCTCCAGGTGATGGTTCCAACGTGACCACTAGTTCATTCCAGCATTTGAGGCAGGTTGTTCACACATATCTGGCCCGAATCCCTCGGCTGAGGCACAAATGATTGCCCTTCCATGTGCTTAGGAAGAGAGAGACAATAGGATTTTAACCAACCACTCTTTGGAAGTTAAGAGAGAATTTGCTTTCCACAATGCTCTTAGAGTGTACTGGCAACCTCTCATACCACCCTTGTGCTCTGGTCGAGAGAGTGTCAGAAAGCACCTATGTCAAGAATGCAAACTTTGCTCTCAGCCATGTCCTACATTGCTCTGGAGGTGGAAGACACAAAACACTGCCCTCAGCCCTCAAGGGGAGATGAGCCACAATACGTCTTGCTTCCAGCTCTTCAGAAAGCTAAGAAAGAACTCACTTTCCACAGTGTTCTATACAGCATCCCGGCAACATCTCATACAAAGGTAGCAGAAAGGCTGTTTCTTTAGAGCCGTTAACATGTTGCTGTAGAACTTCTGCTTCTGGGACATTTCCATCTTGCCAACCCAGCTCAGATGAAATGCCTACACCTTCTCCTTAAGCAACGGGGCTGAGGCCTGAATGATTGTGCTTCCACATTCTTAGGAGGAGGGGGACAATACGGTTTTAACGAACCGCCATTGTGCACTGGAGGAGAGAGTGTCAGAAAACACCTAAGTCAGAAAGGCCCCTTTGCTCTTGGCAGTGCGCTACATTGCTCTAGAGGTGGAAGGCACAAAGCACTGCCTCCATCCCCCAAGGGGAGACAAGCCACAAACTGTCTTGCTTCCAGCTCTTTAGGAAGCTGAGAAAGAACTGGCTTTCCACAGTGCTCTTACAGCGTACCAGGAACCACTCATACAAAGGCAGTTGAAACCACATTTCTTCCCATCCCTTAACTCTCCACTTTAGAACTTTTGCCTCTGCCACATTTCCATCTTGCCAACCCTACTCAGATGAAATGCATACATGTTCCCCATAAGGAACTGGGCCAAGGCCCCAGTGATTGTGCTTCCACATGCTTAGGAGACAGACAATAGGCTTTTAACCAACTGCCCTTGTGCACCAGTGGAGAGAGTGTCAGAAAGCACCTATGGAAGAAAGGCCCCTGTGCTCTCAGCTGTGCCCTCCATTGCTCTCTATGTGGAAGGCACAAAGCACTGCCTTCAACCCTCAAGGGGAGACAAGCCACAAACTGTCTTGCTTCCAGTTCTTTAGGAAGCTGAGAAAGAACTCGCTTTCCACAGTGCTCTTACAGTGAACCGGAAACCTCTCATAAAAAGGCAGCTCAAATGCCGTTCCTTCCCAGCCCTTAACTTCCTGATTTAGAACCTCTGCTTCTGCCACATTTCTGTCTTGCCAACCCTGCTCAGACAAAATGCCTACAACTTCCCCTTAAGTAATGGGTCTTTGGCCAGTATGATTTTGCTTCCACATACTTAGAAAGAGAGAGACAATAGGCTTTTAACCAACCGCACTTGTGCACTTGTGGAGAGATTTTCAGAAAGCAGCTATGTCAAAAAGGCCCCTTTGCTCTCAGCCAGGCCCTACATTGCTCTAGAGGTGGAAGGCACAAAGCATTACCTCCATCCCTCAAATGGAGACAAGCTACAAACCATCTTGCTTCCAGCTCTTTAGGAAGCTGAGAAAGAACTGGGAACCACCTGCCAGACATGCCAAAATCACCTACTGAATATGCTAGAACCAGGCCCCTTAGATGCTGGGAAAACCCATCAGACATGCTGTAACCACCTATCGGACACTCTGGAACCACCACATAGTCATGACAGAATGACCTGCCAGACACACTGGTAGCACCCAATGGACATGACAGAACGACCTGGAACCACCTGCTGGACACACTGGAACCATGCCTCTGACACGCCAGAACCAACCACCAGAAATGCCGGCAGCACCCAATGGACACGCCGGAACTATCTTCCAAAAGGACCAGAATCACTTGCCTGACAAACAGGAACCAACTGCCAGTCACTTCGGAACAACCCGTTGGATATGCCGCAACCAGGTGCCAGATACCCTGAACCACCTGCCGAATACACCAGAATCAGGTGCTGGCCACGCCACAAACACCTGCCAGACAAGCTGGAACCACCAGCGTAACATGCCGGAAAAACATGCTGGACATGCCAAAATCGCCTGCTGGATACACCAGAAACAGGTGCTGGATATGCCACAACCAATTTCTGGGAAAGATTGGAACAACCTGCCGGACACAATGGGAACACCCACTGGACATGTGAGAACCACTGCCAGATGCCAGAACAAACGCCAGGACACTCTGAATCCACCAACCACACATGACAGAATCAGATCCCAGACACACAGTAGCCACCTGCCGGACACACTGGAACAACCTTAAGAATGTACTGGAACCTCATACCAGACATGCAGGAACCACCTGCCGCACATGCTGGAATCACATGCCAGACATGCCGGGACCACCTTTTGGATATGCCAGAACCAGGCACCTGGTTCCCTGAAACTACCTGCCGGACATGACCAAACCAGGTGTCGGAAACACCTGGACAACCCACAGGACATGGGGAAATCACCTACATCATACCCCATTACCATGTGCCATAGAGAACAGAACCACCGGCTGGACGCACTGGAGCCACCTGCCAGATGTGCCAGAAACAGTTGCAGCCCACGCTGGAACCAGATGCCCCACACGACTGATCCACACCCCGAACATGAGTGAAGCATCTGCCAGATATGCCAAAACCAACTTTCAGATACCCTGAAACCATCTGTGGCACATGCCGGAACCACCTGCCAGACATGTGTGACCCACCTGCCTGAAATACTGGAACCAACAGACACTTCGGCACCATCATCTGGAAACTCTGGAACCACCCACCACAGATGAGAGCATCAGGTCCAGAACACACCAGAAGCACCTGCAGGACACGTCATAACAACCTGTCTCACATGCCGAAAACACCTGCTGGATATGCCAGAACCACTTATGGACACTCCAGAATCACATGCTGGGCATGCCGGAACCACCTCTCGGATATGCCAGAACCACGTGACAGACACGCCGGAGCAACCGCCCTGACAGACCAGAACCACCTGCTGGACATGCCTGAACCACCTGCTGAACATGCTGGAATCACCTGCTTGACTTGCAAGAACCACCTGCCGGACACGCCAAAATCACCTGCCGGATACACTGGGACCAGGCACCTTAGATGCCAGAATAATCCGAGAGACATGCTGGAACCACCTGCCGGACACTCTGGAACCACCACACAGTCATGCCAGAATGACCCACCAGACATTCCAGAAGCACCCACCGGACATGCCAGAACCACCGGGAATAACTCGCCGGACACACTGGAACGATGACGCTGACATGCCAGAAACAACTCCCACACATGCCAGCAGCACCCAACAGACACGCTGGAACCATATTCCAAACATATCAGAACAACATGCCAGACACTTAGGAACCACCTGTTGGATATGCCACAACCAGGTGCCAGATATGGTGAAACCACATGCAGAATACACCAGAACCAGGTGCCGGACACACCACAAACACCTGCCACACAAGCTGGAATCACAAGCCTAAGACACCGGAACAACGTGCCGGATGCCAAAATCACCTGCTGAATACACCGGAACCAGGTCCAGGATACGCCAGAAGCAATTTCTGGCAAAAGGGCAGAAGAACCTGCCAGACATGCCATAATAACCCAACGGACATGTGGGTACCAACTGCCAGACATGCCGGAACCAACACTTGGACACTCTGAAAGCACCAACCGGAAGTGACGGAATCAGGTCCCAGATTCACATTAGCCACCTGCCAAACACGCCGGAACCACCTTCAGAATGTAGCAGAACCACATGCCAGACACACAGGAACCACCTGCCAGACACCCCAGAACCAACTGTTGTATATACTACAACCATGTGCCAGATACAGTGAAACCAAGTGCTGAATACTCCAGAGCCAAGTGCCAGACATGCCACAAACACCTGCCAGACAATCCGGAACCACCAGCCTAATACACCGGAACAACCTGGCCAGAATCACCAAAATCACCTCTCGGATGTGCTTGAACAAGGCCCCATAGAGGCTGAAAAATCCCAACAGACATGCCGGAACCACCCGCTGGACACTCTGGAAACACCACACAGACATGCAGAATGATGCACGAGACAATCCTGAAGCATCCACTGGACATGCCAGAACCACCTGGAACCACCCACCGGACACACTGGAACGATGATGCTGACATGCCAGAACCAACTGCCAGAAATGCCGGCAGCACCCAACAGACACAACGGAACCATATGCCTAACATACCAGAAGCAGGTGCCAGACACTTCAGAACCACCTGTTGGATATGCCACAACCAGCTGTCAGATACAGTGAAACCACCTGCAGAATATGCCAGAACCAGGTGCCGGACATGCCACAAACCCCTGCCAGACAAGCTGGAGTCACCAGCCTAACACGCCGGAACAACGTGATGGACGCCAAAATCACCTGCCGTATACACCAGAACCAGGTCCTGGATATGCCAGAACCAATTTCCGACAAAGGGCCAGAACAACCTGGCAGACATGCAGTAATCACCTAACGGACATGTGAGTACCAACAGCCAGACACACTGAAACAAACACTTGGACACTCTGAAAGCATCACCAGAGACGACAGAATCAGGTCCCAAAATCAAGTTAGCCACCTGCAAGACATGCCAGAACCACCTTCAGAAACACCTGTTGTATATGCCAGACAATCAGAAACACCTGTGGTAGATGCCGAAACCAGGTGCCAGATACAATGAAACCACATGCCAAATACACCAGAACCAGGTGCCAGACAAGCCAGAAACACCTGTTGGACAGGCCTGAACCACCTGCCAGTCTTGTGAGAACCACCTGAGGGATACACCAGAAACAGCTGTCGCACAAGAAAAGACCAGGTGCCAGACATGACTGAACCACCTGCAAGACATGCCAGAACCAGGTGCGGGACATGCTGGAGCAACCTGCTGGACACGTCGAAATCACCTGCCAGATATGCCGGAACCATGTGCTGCACATGCCAGAATCACCTACCAGACATGCTGGCACCACCTGTTGGATACGCCGGAACCAGGTGACTGATTCACTGAAACTACCTGCCAACACACCAGAACCAGGTGTCTGACACGCCTGGACAACCCACCGGACATGTTGACATCACCTTCATGATAGCCCGTAACCATGTGCCGGACAGAAGGGAACCACATGCTGGACACCCCGGAGCCACCTGCCTGATATGCCAGAAACAGGCGCAGCACACACCGGAACCAGGTGCCCGAAACGACTGAGCCACCTGCCAGACAAGACTGAACCACCTGCCAGAGATGCCTAAACCACCTTCTGGATGCGCCGGAACCATCTGTGGCACACGCCAGAACCACCCGCCGCAGATGTGTGACCCACCTGCCTGACACGCTGGAACCACATGCCATATATGTCAAAACCACATGCCGGATATGCTGGAACCAGGCCACTTAGGCGCTGGAAAGACCCGACACACATGCCGGAACCACACACCACGCACTCTGGAACCACCACACACACATGCCAGGTTGATCCGCCAGACACACCGGAAGCACCCACCGGACACGCCAGAACCACCTGCAACCACCTGCTGGACACACTGGAACCATGACTCTGACATGCCAGAACTAACTCCCACACATGCCGGAAGCACCCAATGGACAGGCCGGAACCATCCTCAGAACGTACCAGAACCACATGCCAGACACACAGGAACCACCTGACAGACACTTTGGAAATGCCTGTTGGATCTGCCGCAACCAGGTGCCAAAGACACTGAAACAACCTGCCGAATACGCCAGAACCAGGTGCCGGACACACCACAAACACCTGCCAGACAAGCCAGAACCACAGCCTAACATGCCAGATAAACCTGCCACACGGGCCAAAATCACCAGCCGGATACACTGGAACCAGGTCCTGGATACGCCAGAACCAATTTCCGGAAAAGGCCAGAACAACCTGCTGGACACACCGATTCACCCACCAGACATGCGGGAACCAACAGACAGACACGTCGGAACCAACACCTGGACACTCTGAAAGCACCAACCGCACACAACGGAATCAGGTCCAAGACACACTAGCCACCTGCCGGACATGCAGGAACCAGCTGCAGAATGTACTGGAACCACATGCCATGCACACAGGAACCACCTGCCAGACACCATGGAACCAACTGTCAGATACGCTGGAACCAGGCGCCTGGTATACTGAAGCCACCTGCCGAATATGCCAGAACCATGTGCCGGACATGCCCGAACTACGTGATGGATACATCAGAAACAGGTCCAGCACAGGCCAGAACCAGGTGCCCAACATGCCAGTACCACCTGCTGGACATGCCTGAACCACCTGCCAGTCTTGTGAGAACCACCTGCCGGATACACCGGAAACAGGTGTCGCACAAGCCAAGACCAGGTGCCGGACATGACTGAACCACCTGCAAGACATGCCGGAACCAGGTGCGGGACATGCTGGACACACCAGCCGGACGTGTCGAAATCACATGCCAGATACGCCGGAACCATGTGCTGCACACTCCGGAATCACCCACCTGACACACCGGAAACACCTGTTGGATACGCCGGAACCAGGTGCCTCATTTGCTGGACACTCCAGAACCAGGTGTCGGACATGCCTGGACAACCCACAGGACATGTCAACATCACCTGTATGATACCCCGGAACCATGTGCCAGACGTAACGGAACCACCTGCCGGACACGCGAGACCCACCTGCTGGAGAACCCGAAAACAGGTGCCTCCCATGCCGGTATCAGGTGCCCCACATGACTGATCCACCCGTCAGACAAGATTGAAACATCTGCCGGACATGCCCAAAACACCTTGCGGAGGTGCCGGAACCATCTGTGGGACACTCTGGAAACACCCGCCAGACATGGGTGACCCACCTGCCTCACACTGGAACCAACTGGCGGACACATCAGAACCATCATCTGGACACTCTGGAACCACCCACCACAGACCCAACAAATAGGTCCAGAACGCGCCAGAAGCACCTGCAGGACACACCAGAACCACCTCACTCACACGCCAAAATCACCTGCCAGATACACCAAAACCTGTTGACGGACACTCTGGAATCACATGCCAGGCACCCCAGGAGCATCTCACAGATATGCCAGAACCACGTGCCAGACACGCCAGAACCACCTCCTGGTCATACCTGAACCACGAGCTAGACAGGCCAAAATCACCTGCCGGATACGCTGGAACCAGGCAACATACACACTGGAAAAGCATGATGGACATGCCAGAACCACCCACCGCACACTCTGGAACCACCACACAGCAATGCCAGAATGACCTGCCACACTCACTGGAAGCACGCAGCGGAGGCACCAGAACAATCTGGAACCACCCGCCGGACACAGTGGAACTATGACTCTGAAACGCCACAACCAACTCCTGCACATGTCTGAAGCACTCAACGGACAAGCCAGAACCATGTTCCAAACCTATGAGAACCACATGCCAGACACTTCGGAAACACCTCTTGGATATGCTGGTACCAGGTGCCAGATACAATGAAATCACCTGCCGAATATGCCAGACCCACGTGCCGGACATGCCACAAAGAGCTGCAAGACAAGCCGGAACCACCGCCTAACAGGCTGGAACAAGCTGCCGGACACGCCAAAATCACCTGCTGGATACACCGGAAGCAGGTACTGGACACGCCAGAACCACTTTCCCGAAAAGGCAGGAACAACCTGCCAGACACGCCGGGATCACCCACTGGACATGCGGGAACCAACTGACAGACGAGCCTGAACCAACACCTGGACACTCTGAAAGCACCAAGTGCACATTAAGGAGTCAGGTCCCCAGCACACGGTAGCCACCTGCCAGACATGCCGGAACCACCTTAAGATGCTACTGGAACCACATGCCAGACACCATGGAACCAACTGCCAGACACCATGGAACCAACTGTCAGATACGCTGGAACCAGGCACCCAGTATGCTGATGCCACTTGCTGAATACACCACAACCATGTGCCAGACGTGCCAGAGACCTGTGACAGATACATCACAAACAGGTCTGGCACAGGCAGAACCAGGTGCCGGACACACCTGGAACAGCTGCCAGAAACACCTGAACCACCTGCTAGACCAACCTGAACCACTCGATGGACAATCCGGAACCACATGCCGGGCACACAGGAACCACGTGCCCGACATGCCAGAACCACCTTCTGGACATGCCTGAGCAATCTGCCAGTCTTGTGAGAAACACCTGAGGGATACACCAGAAACAGCTGTCGCACACACCAAAACCAGGTGCTGGACATGACTGAACCACCTGCAAGACATGCCAGAACCAGGTGCCGGACACGCTGGAAACACCTGCTGGACACATCGAACTCACCTGCTGGATATGCCAAAACCATGTGCCGCACCCGGTGGAATCACCTACCAGACATGCTGGCACCACCTGTTGGATACGCCGGAACCAGGTGACTGATTCACTGAAACTACCTGCCAACACGCCAGAACCAGGTGTCTGACACGCCTGGACAACCCACCGGACATGTTGAAATCACCTTCATGATACCCCGTAACCATGTGCCGGACAGAAGGGAACCACATGCCGGACACCCTGGAGCCACTTGCCTGATACGCCAGAAACAGGCGCAGCACACGCTGGAACCAGATGCCCGACATGACTGAGCCACCTGCCAGACAAGACTGAACCACCTGCCAGAGATGCCTAAACCACCTTCTGGATGCGCCGGAACCATCTGTGGCACACACCAGAACCACCCGCCGCAGATGTGTGACCCACCTGCCTGACACGCTGGAACCACATGCCTGATATGCCAAAATCAGGTGTCAGACATGCCGGAACCTGGTGCTGAACACGACTGAACCACCTGCCTGATCAGCCTGAACCACCTGATGGACACGACTGAATCACCTGCTGGACATGCCATAATGACATTCAACACATCCTGGAACCATCAGTTGGTCATGCCGGAATCACCTGTCAAATGCACCAGAGCCAGGTGCCAGATACTCCAGAAGCTCCTGCTAGACAGGCCGGAACCACAGGCCAGACATACTATAAGGACATGCCTGACATGCAGGAACCACTTGCCAGACCAACCAGGACCACCTGCTGACCACCCCCAAAGCCCTGCCTGGAGAGGACTGAATCACCTGCCAGACATGCCCAACCCACCTTTCAGACATGTCAGAACCACCTTTCAGAAATATATGGACCTCAGAAGGGCCATTCCTTGACAAAGTGCTTGATGCACCTGGACCAGCTGACAGACATGCCTGAACAACCTGCTGGACATGAAAGAACTACCCACTGGACACACTGGAGCCATCCACCAGAAACACGTGAACAACCTGCCTGACATGCTAGAACCAACTGCCAGACACGTCAGAACCACCACCCAGACACTCTGGAACCAGACACCAGAGACTCCAGAATCAGGTCCCGGACAGGCTGGAAGCACCTTCTGGACATGCTGGAACCACTTACAGGAACTGGAAAATCACCCACCGGACAAGATGGAACCATCCTCTGGACACACCGGAGCCAACTGACTGACATGCCAGAACAACCCCCGGATATGCAGAAACCAACCACTGGACATGACTGATCCACCTGCTGGATAGCACTGATCCACCCACCAAACACGGCTGAAACAGGTGCTGGACACTGTGAAACCACCTGCCAGATGCACCAGAACTGGGTGCCAGACACAGTAGATCCACCTGCCAGAATAGCCAGAACCCCCTGCCAGAGCAGCCTGCTGGACACACCGAAATCACCTGCCAGATATGCCGGAACCAGGTCCCAGATATGCCATAACCAAATTCCAGACATATTGGAAAAACCTGCCAGACACACCAGAACCACCACCTGGACATGCCAAAACCACCAACCTGACCCAATGCAACCAGGTCTCAGACACGCTGTAGCCACTTGCCAGACACACAGGAATCACCCGTTGGAAGTCTAGGAACCAACTGCCAGACACGCCAGAAGCAACCACCGGACACATTGGAACCACACATTGGATATGCCTGGCCCAGGTGCCAGAAACGCCAGAATCACCTGCTGGACACTCCTGAACAACCTGCCAGACTTGTGTGAACCACCTGCCAGACATGCCAGTAGCAGGTCTAGAATGCGCCAGAACCATCTTCCAAACAGGCCAGAAAACCCTGCCAGACATGCCAAAACCATCACCCAGAAATGTCGATATAACCATCCAGACATGACAGAATCAGCTCCCGGACATGCTGAATGACCCACTGGACATGTGGGAACTAACTGCCAGACACCCTGGAAGCACACACAGGACACGTTGGAACCACCTTATGGACATACCAGAAACTCATGCCAGACACACAGGAACTCCCTGTCGGACACACTGGAACCACATGAATGTCATGCCAGCACAATCAGCTGGACATGCCGGAACCACCCATCAGACAAAACTGAATCACCTGCCAGACAAGACATAATCACCTGCTGGGTACACCTGAACCACTTGATGGACACTCCAGAAACACATCAGGCATGGCGGAACAGCCTGCCAGATATGCCAGAACCAGGTGCCAGACACTCTGGAACCACCTTCCAGACAGACTTGAACCACCTGCTGGACACACCTGAACCACCTACCGGAAACACCGGAACCACCTGCTTGACTCGCCGGAACCAGGCCACTTATATGCCGGAACAACTGCCAAACATCCTGGAACCACCCACCAGACACACTGGAACCACCACTCAGACACACTGGAAACACCAACTGACAGGCTGGAACCACCTTCAGAACATACCTGAACCACATGCCAGACATACAGGAAACCCCTTCCAGACCTGTTGGATATGTCAGAACCAGGTGCCGGATACACTGAAACAACAAGTAGACTATTACAGAATCAGGTGCTGGACAAGGTGGAACCAGCTGCCAGACACGCCAAAATCACCTGCCGGATGTGCCAGAACCAGGCCCCTTAGACACCGGAACCACATGCCAGACATGCTGGAACCACCTGCAGGAGCCACAGAAACCACGACTCAGACATGCCGCAAGCACCTGCCAGACATGCCAAAACCAACTGCAGGACATGCCAGAACTGCCCGCCAGATATACTGGAACCATCCACCAGAAAGGCCTGAACCACCTGCCTGACATGCTGAACCCAACTGCCAGAAACATTGGAACCACCACCCGGACAATCTGGAAACACGCACCAGAGACACCAGGACCAGATCCTGGACACGCAGGAAGCACCTGTCAGATATGGCAGAACCAGGAGCTGGACATCGTGAAACAACCTGCCAGATACTCCAGAACCAGGTGCCAGACATGCCAGAACCACCTGCCAGGAAAGACGTGACCACGTGCCAGACACGCCAGAACTACCTGATGGACAGGCCGAAATCACCTGTCGGATATGCCAGAACCAGGTCCTGGATATGCCCAAACCAACTTCCGGACATGCCTGAAACACCTGCTGGACACACCGGAACGAACACTCAGACATGCCAAAACCAGCAACACGACACGACGGAATCAGACCATAGACAAGATGGAACCACCTGTCTTAAACACTGGAATCACCTGTCGGACGTGTAGGAACCAAATGCTGGACACCCCGGAACCACCCGCTGGACTTGCCAGAACCAAGTTCTAGACATACCAGAACCACATGCCAGACACACAGGAACCACCTGCCAGACACACCAGAACCACCTGTTGGATATGCCAGAACCAGTTCCGGGGCACAGTGGAAACACCTGCTGGACATGTCCAAATCACCTGTCGGATATGCCGAAACCGTGTGCCAGACTTGGTGGAACCACCTTCCAGACATGCTGGAACCATCTGTCAGATACTCCAGAAAGAGGAACAACACAGGCCAGAACCAGGTGCCGGACAAGCATGAAGCCTCTGCCGGACAAACCTGAACCACCTGCTGGACCAGCCTGAATCACTTTATGGACATTCCAGAACCACGTGCATGGCACACCAGAACCAGGTGTCTGACACCCCAAGCCACCTACTGAACACGCCTGAACAACCTGCTAGACTTGCGTGAACCATCTGCCAACAACACTGGAACCACCAGCTGGATATGCCAGAAACAGGTGTCGCACACGCCAAAACCTGGTGCTGGACACCACTGAACCACCTGCCAGACATACTGGAGCCACCTGCTGGATAAGCCACAAACAGGTGTCGCACATGCCAGAACCGGGTGCTGGAAATGACTCAACCACCTGCTGGACAAGCCTGAACCCCCTTCAGGACACGCCGTCAGCACCTTCAGGATGCACCAGAACCATTTATTGGACATGCTGGAAGCACCTGCTGAACATGCTGGAGCCAGGTGTCAGACACGCCAGAACTGCCTTCTAGACATGCCGGAACCACAGGCCAGACATACTGGAAGAACACACCAGACACATCAGAACCACTTGCCGGACACATCCGGACAACCTGCCAGACACCCCCAAAGCACCTCCCAGAGAGGTCTGAATCAGATACCTGCCCAAACCACATTTCAGACATGTCAGAACCACTATCAGAAATGCCTGGACCACGGGATGGACATGCCTGGACCATGTGCCAGATGCACCTGGACCAGCTTAAAGACACACCTGAAAAACCTGTCGGACATACCGGAACCATCCACCAGAAACGCCTGACCCACCTGCCTGACATGCTGGAACCAGCTGCTAGAAACCTCAGAGCCACCACCCAGACGCTCTGGACCCACACGCCGGAGATTCCAGGACCAAGTCCCAGACATGCCAGAAGCACCTGTGTGAATATGGCGGAACCAAGTTCCAGACACCGTGAAACCACCAGCCAGATATGCCATAAGCAGATGCCGGACATGCCAGAAACACCTGCCATACAAGACAGAACCACCTGCCAGACATGCCAGAACTACCTGCCAGAATAGCCAAGATCACCAGTTGGATACACTGGAACCAGGTCCTGGATACACCTGAACCAAATTCCACACAGGCCAGAAAATCGTGCCAGACACACCAGAACCAGCACTAGGACATGCCAAAATCACCAACCCGACATAACAGAATCAGGTCCAAGACATGCTGTAGCCATCCACCGGACATGCAGGAACCAACCACCGGACACCCCAGAAGCACCCACCGGACATGTTGGAACCACCTTCTGGACATACTGGAAACTCATGCCAGACACACAGGAAACCCTGCCTGACACTCTGGAACCACGTGAATGGCACACCGGTACCACTGGCCGGAGATGCTGGAACAATCTGCCAGACAAAACCGAACCACCTGCCAGACAAGACAGAACCACCTGCTGGATACACCTGAACCACTTGACAAAAACTCTGGAACTACATGTCGGGCACACCGGAACCACCAGTCAGATATGCCAGAACCAGGTGCTGAACATGCTGGAACCACCTTCCAGATGGACCTGAACCACCTGACAGAGAAGACTGAAGCACTTGCCTGATATGCCTGAATCACTTGGTGGACAGTCCGGAACCACCTGCCGGTCACCCCAGCACTATCTGCCAGATAAGCCAGCACCAGGTGCCGGACATGACACAATCACCTACCAGACAACATGAACCACCTGCAGGAGAGGCCTGAGCCATCTGCTGGACACCCTAAAACCACCATCCAAACGTGCTGGAACAATGTGGTGGACAAATTAGAACCACCTGCCAGACACACAGGAACCAGTTCATGGGCATGTCGGAAACACTTGATGAAAAGGAAGTAAGAAGCCAACAGACAACGCTGATCCACTCAATGGGCACGCCGGAACCACAGGCAAGATACAACAGAATCACGTTCTGGACATGACAGAACCACGTGAATGGCATGCCAGAACCACCAGCCGGACATGAGGGAACCACATTCTGGACACTCCAGAACCAATCCACATACATGCCGAAACGACATGGAAGACAAGAGGGAAAAACATTCCGGACACCCCAGAATCGCCTGAATGACACGCTGGAGCCACGTGTGGGACACGCCAGAACCACCTGCTTGACTCACGGCAACCAGCTGCCAGAAACTGCAAAATCACCTGCTAGATACTGCCAGAGTCCCACTCCAGCTGAGTCCAGGTTCCTGAGGGATGGACGGAGTCGGCGCAATGAGGGAGGAGACATGAGACTTGGGTTGATGTTATCAAGTCCAACTTTACTGTGCACAAGTGTCGTTTTTATATTTTTCAGGATTAGTACAGAAATAGCTCTACAAATATTCTCAGAGAGATAAGGAAGTAAAAAACGAGCACAAGAATATTAATTAGCATTCTATTCTATAGAGCATAGGTTAATGACCATCTTCTCCACAATTAACAATTGTTTGTTGTCTCTAAGCTAAAAGAGATAGGTACCTTGATATCTGTTGTAATTCATGGTAAAGTTAAATCAAAGAGAGAAGGTCCAGACCTCCGGACAGGACAACATTCTGTCTGTGTACATCCTGGGGGAGCCATCCCTGCCTCCCTCAATCATTTACGCCATTAGTGTAGATGGTTAGTGGGAACAAAAGGCAACTCCAGGGTATCTTATCCCCAGGGCTATTTGCGTTCTCAGCAGGAAGTGGGTAGTTAAACATCTTTACATTCCCACGCCCCTTAGGGGGTGAAAGCATTCCTTTGTCTTTTAGGAGGCAGAGCTAACAGTCCCTTGAGCACATTGCCCGGAGAAAATATCATTTTTTTAGTAAGGTAAAGGGCTGAAAAGCTAAGCTAAACTATATATCTTCAAGAATAAAAAGCAGAAACAAGTATAGTCATAACCTTGATAGAAAGCATGCATACATTTCAGAATATATCAGGGGTGTCGGCCAGCCATTCTTCACTGAGGGACGTCCCTGTGCCCCTTGGCCCTTCTACTCAGCAATTATTTATTATTTATTGCTTTTAGGAGAAAACTTTATAACATTTTAACAGAAAGCAGAAGGTCAAGAATAATATATAGATACTTCTTGATTATCCAATTAACCAGCAAACTTGAAAGGACGATGCATATATATTTAGACAAAGAACTGGAGGAAGAAGGAAACATTAACCAGATGGAAGCTACAAACCTAATTCGACATCTTATCTGGGCAGGATTCTTTTCTGCTTGTCTCAAAAGGGACTGTGTGCTCCTCCATTAATTAACTGCATCAAACGAAATTAGCTCTCAGAAAAATATCTTGAAAGTTACCTGCAGGTGGTCACATTCTCTTACTATATTTAATTCTCTCAGGAGGTAGTGCCTCCCAAGCAGCCACCCAAAGGTGTGAAAACTGGAGGTTAAGAAAGGAAAAGGAATGAAGGGCAATTAGAAGCAGCACAAGTTTCAGAAATATGTGAAGGGCCGGCCGGTTGTTCTACACCAAGGGGCGACCCGGCACCCCTCGGCATTAATCGTCTGGACCCTGTCAAACAGCCAATCAAATGATGTAGCCACAGCTCCCGGCAAGATACGCTGGAACCAGGCCCCTTAACTCCAGAAAAACCCAACAGACATGCCAGAACCACCAGCCGCACACTCTGGAATCACCACACAGACATGCCAAAATGACCCACCAGACACACCGGAAGCACCCACAAGACACGAAAGAACCACCTGGAACCACCTGCCGGACACACTGGAACCATCACTGTGACATGTCAGAACCAAGTCCTGGACATGAGGGAAGCACCCAATGGACATGCCAGAACCATCTTCCAAATGTACCATAACCACATGCCAACACACAGGAACCACCTGCCAGACACTTAGGAATCACCTGTTGGATATGCTGCAACCAGGTGCCAGATACACTGAAGCCACCAGCCAAATATGCCAGAACCAGGTGCTGGACACACCACAAACACCTGCCACACAAGCCAGAACCACCAGCCTAACATGCCAGAATAACCTGCTGGACATGCCAAAATCAGCTGTTGGATACACCAGAACCAGGTCCTGGATACATCAGAACCAATTTCCAGAAAGGGACGGAACAACCTGCCAGACACACCAGAATCTCCCACCGGACATGCAGGAACCAACTGCCAGACACGCCGGAACCAACACCTGGACACTCTGGAAAGCACCAACCGGACATGATGGAATCAGGTACCGGACACACGGTAGCCACCTGCCAGACACGCAGGAACCACCTCAGAACATACTGGAACCACATTCCAGGCACACAGGAACCACCTGCCAGTCACCATGGAACCAACTGTCAGATACGCCAGAACCAGGCACCCAGTACGCTGAAGCCACCTGCCAAATAAGCCAGAACCGTGTGCCAGACATGAGAGAACCATGTGACGGATACACCAGAAACAGGACCAGCACAGGCCAGAACATGGTGCTGGACACACCTGAACCACCTGCTTGACCAGCCTGAACCACTTTATGGACAATCCGGAACCATACGCTGGGCACACCGGAACCAGGTGCCCAACACGCCAGAACCATCTGCTTGACACGCCTGAACCACCTGCCAGTCTTGTGAGAACCACCTGCCGGATACACCAGAAACAGTTGTCGCACATGCCAAACTCAGGTGCCAGACACAACTGAACCACCTGTAAGACATGCCAGAACCAGTTGCCAGACACACTGGAACCTCCTGCTGGACATGCCAGAATCACTCACTGGACACACTGGAACCATGACTCTGACACGCTGGGACGAACACCTGGACACTCTGAAAGCACCAAATGGACACGATGGATTCAGGTCTCGGACACACAGTAACCAACTGCCGGACATGCTGGAACCACTTTAAGAACGTACCGGAACCACATGCCAGACACCATGCAACCTACTGTGAGATATGTCAGAATCAGGTGCCCTGTACGCTGAAGCCACCTGCTGAATACACCAGAACCATGTGCCGGGCACGCTGGAAGCATGTGATGGATACACCAGAAACAGGTCCAGCACAGGCCAGATCCAGGTGCCAGACACGCCTGAAACAGCTGCCAGACACAAATGAACCACCTGCTACACCAGCCTGAACCACTTTACAGAGAATCTGGAACCAGTTGCTCGACATGTCTACTACCTGCCGGACACACCAGAACTACCTGCCAGACATACCATAACCATCCACCAGAAACGCCTGAACCACCTCCCTGACACTCCAGAGCCAACTGCTGGAAAAATCAGAACCACTACCTGGACAATCTGCAAACACCTGCTGGAGACACCAAAATCAGGTCCTGGACTCACTGGAAGCACATGATGGAGACTGTGGAGCCACCTTTGGGAACTGCCAGAATCACCCGCTAGATACAATGGAACCACATTCTGGACATGCTGGAACCACCTGCCAGATTCTGTGGAACCAGGTGTCGGACACCATGAAACCACTTGTTGGATATGCAACATCCAGTTGCCTGGCACATCACAACCACCTGCCGGACAAGCCGGAACCACATGACTGACACGCTGGAACAACTTGCCTTACACGCCAGAATGACCTGCCGCATATGCCAGAACCAGGTCCTGGAAAAACCTGCCAGACACACTGGAACCACCAGCTGGAAATGCTGAAAGCACCAAGCCAATTCTGGCTGTTCCTGCAGGTGTTTCCTGCATGTCCAGCAGGTGCTTGAGGCGTGCCCGGACCTGATACTGCCGTCTCCGCTGGATGGTTCCAGTGTGTCCTTGTAGTGGTTCTGATGTGTCCAGCAGTTGGTTCCAGCATGTCAGGCGGGTGGTTCAGGCGTTTCCAGGAGGTGCTTTGGGGGTGTCCAGCAGGTGGTCCAGGTGTGTCTGGCACCTGGTTCTGACATGTTTGGCAGGTGGTTCAGGCATGTTAGCCAGATGGTTCTGGCACATCCTGAAGGTGGTTACAGAATATCTGGCAGGTGGTTCAATCATGTCCAGCAGCTGGTTCAGTCTTGTTCGGCAGGTGGTTCAGTCGTGTCTAGTACCTGCTTTGGGCATGTGCAACACCTGTTTCTGGCATATCC
>NC_060280.1:83441543-83583234 GCF_021613505.1 Equus quagga | reverse complement strand
AGACACGCCAGAACCATGTGACAGACACGCCAGAACCAACTGCCAGATACGACGGTACCACCTTCAGGACAGGCTGGAACCACCCCCAGATGTGCTGCAACCAACTACTGGAGATGACTGATCCACCTGCTGGACTGCAATGATTCACCTGCCAAACACAGCTGAACTACCAGCCGGACACACCGAAACCACCTGCCTGACACCCTGGAATCACCTGCAGACACACCGGAACCACCTGTCAGATACAGGGGAACCAGGTGCTAGATACCATGAAACCACCTGCTGGATATGCAGAACCAGGTTCCAGACACACCAGAACGACCTGCTGGAAAAGACAGAAACACTTGCCAGACACACTGAAATCACCTACCAGATACGCCGGAATCAGGTCCTGGATACGCCAGAACCAACTTCCAGACAGACTGGAAAAACCTGCCCCGACACGCCAGAACCACCACCCTGACATGCCTAAACCACCAGCCCAACATGATGGAATCAGGTCCTGGACATGCCATAGCCACCTGACGGACACGCTGGTACCACCAGCCAGACCACGTCAGAACCACCTGTTGGATATGCTGCACCCAGGTGGTGGACATGCCAGGACACCTGCTGGACATGCCTGAACAATCTGCCAGACTTGCATGAACCATCTGCCGGACAGGCCTGAACCAATTGACGGACACTCCAGAACCACATGCCGGACATGCTGGGACCACCTTCAGGAACCACCAGAATCATGTGCTGGATACGATGGAACCACCTTGTGGACACACTGGAACCACCTGTCAGATTTGGCGGAACCAGGTGCCAGACAGTGTGAAACCACCTGTCGGATATGCCAGAACCAGGTGCCGGACATGACAGAATCACCTGCCAGACAAGCCAGAACCACCTCCCTGACACACTGGAACAACCTGCTGGACTTGCCAAAATCACCTGCCACATACTCTGGAAGCAGGTCCCGGAAAAACCTGCCGGACACACTGGAACCACCACCTGGACATGCCAAAACCACCAACCTGATTGTGGTGGTTCCAGCGTGTCCGGCAGGTGCTTCCAGCATGCTGGGAACTGATTCTCCTGTCTCCGGTTGGTGGTTCCAGAGTGTCCTTGTGGGTGTTCCAACGTGTCCGGCAGTTGGTTCCACCGTGTCAGTCAGGTGGTTCAGGCATTTCTGGGAGGTGCTTTGGGGTTGTCAGGTGGGTGGTCTGGGTGTGCCCAGCAAGTGGTTCCTGCATGTCCGGTGTGATCTTCCAGTATGTCTGGCCTGTGCTTCTGGCATGTCCAGCAGGCGGTTCCGGCATATCTGGCACCTGGCTCCAGAGTGTTCGGCATGTCGTTCTGGAATATCCACCAGATGGTTCTGGTGCGTCATGAAGGTGGCTATAGCATATCCAGCAGGTGGTTCAATCATGTCCAGCGCCTGCTTCTGGCACGTGCAACACCTGTTTCTGGTGTGTCCGGAAAGTGGTTCAGTGTGTGCAGCACGGGGTTTCGGAGTGTGCAAAACCCGTTTCTGGCATATCCAGCAGGTGGTTCTGGTGTGTCTGGCAGGTGTTTCAAGCAAGTCTGGCTGGTGTTTTAGGCGTGTCCAGCATGTGGTTCCAGAATGTCCATCAAGTGGTCCTGGCTGGTCCAGCAGGTGGTTCAGGCTAGTACGGGAGCTGCTTCAGGCTTGTCTGGCACCTGGTCTGGCCTGTCCTGGACCTGTTACTGGCGTATCCAGCAGATGGTTCCGGCGTGTCCAAGAGGTGGTTCTGGTGTGTCCAGTAGATGGTTTCAGCGTATCGAGCAGGGGATTTGGACGTGGCCAGCAGGTGTTTCCACCATGTCCGGCAACTGGTTCTGGCATATTCTGCAGGTAGTTTCAGTGTACCCGGCATCTGGTTCTGGCATATCCAACAGGTAGTTCTGGAGTGTCTGGCATGTGGTTCTGGTACGTTTGGAAGGTGGTTGGGAGTGTCAGGTGGGTGCATCCGGCGTGTCTGGCAGTTGGTTCTGGCATGTCTTGTGGGTGGGTATTTCGTGTCTGGTGGTTCCAGTGTGTCCGGCGGGTGGTTCTGGAATGTCTGGCAGGTTGTCCCGGAATATAAGGGACCTGATTCCAGCATATACGGCAGGTGAATCTGGCATGTCTGGCAGGTGCTTTTGGCGTGTCCTGCAGGTGGTCAGGACAGTCTGTAATGTGGTTCTGGTGTGTCCGGCACCTGGTTCTGGTGTGACTATGATGTAGTTCTGGAAAATCCGTAACGTGGTTCATGCTTGTAGAGCAGGTTTTTCTGGCTAGTCCAGTAGCTGCTTCTGACTTGTCTGGCACCTTGTTATGGCCTGTGCTGGACCTATTTCTTGTGTGTCCTGCATCTGGTTCTGGAATATTTGACAGGTGGTTCCGGCGTGCCCGGCATGTGGTTCTGGAGTGTCCATCAAGTGGTTCAGGCTTATCCAGTAGGTGCTTCAGTCTTATCTGGCAGCTGGTTCATTTTTGTCTAGCAGGTGGTTCCAGCATGTCTGGCCAGTGGTCCTGGCCTGTCAATCAGGTGGTTCCAGCATGTCAGGCAGGCGGTTCCTGAAAGTCTGGCATGAGTTTCCGGTATGTCCGGAAGGTTGTTCCAACTTGTCCGGTGGGTGCTTACAGGGCGTCTGGCTGTTGGTTCCCACATGTCCAGTGGGTGACTCTGGCATGTCCGGCAGGAGGCTACGGCATGTCAGGGACCTGATTCCATCATGTTGGGTTGGTAGGTTCGGCATGTCCGATTGGTGGTTCTGGTGTGTCCGGCAGCTTTTTCTGGCCTGTCCAGAAGTTGATTCTGGCATATCCGGGACCTGGTTCTGGCATATCCATCAGGTGATTTTGGCGTGTCTGGCATGTGGTTCTGGTGTGCCCGGCAGGTGTTTCTGGCATGTCTGGCAACTGGTTCTGGCATATGTGGCAGGTGGTTTCATGGTGTCCAGCACCTGGCTCTGCAGTATCTGACAGGTGGTTCTGGCATGACTGGCAGGTGGTTCCAGTGTGTTCGGCAGGTGGTTGAGGCTTGTCTGGCAGGTGGTCCAGTCGTGCCCAGCCCCTTGTTCGGCATGTAGGACACCTGTTTCTGGCATATCCGGCAGGTGTCTCCAGCGTGTCTGGCAGGTGCTTCAGTAGTGTGCAGCACATGTTTCTGGCATGTGCAACACCTGTTTCTTGCATATCTGGCAGGTAGTTCCAGAGTGTCTGGGTGGTGGTTCTGACATGTCTGGCAGGTGGTACAGGCGTTTGCGGTGCATGGTTCCAGTATGTCTGGTGGATAGTTACAGCGTGTCTGGCAGGTCGTTTAGGCGTGTCTGTCGGCTGATCCAGGTGCATCCGGCACATGGTCCTGGCATGGTCGTCGCGTGGCCTAGGCATTTCTGAAACATTTTTTGATGTGTCTGAAAGTTGATTTTGGCATGTCCGGCATCTGATTCAGGCCTCTCTGGGTTTTAGGGGTGTCTAGCAGGTGGTCCGGGTGTGTCAGGCAAGTGGTTCCAGCATGTCTGGCGTGTCCTTCCATTATGTCTGGCCTGTGGTTCAGGCATGTCCAGCAGGTGGTTCTGGCGTGTCGGGCACCTGGTTCCTCCCTGCCTGGCATGTCGTTCCAGAATGTCCATAAAGTGATTCAGGCTGGTCCAGCAGGTGGTTCTGGCTTGTCTGGCAGCTGCTTCAGGATTATTCGGCAACTGCTTCAGGCCTGTGCTGGACCTGTTTCTGGCATATCGAGCAGATGGTTCCGGCGTGTCCAAGAGGTGGTTCCACTGTGTCCAGCAGATGGTTTCGGCATATCCAGCAGGTGATTTGGAAGTGTCCTGCCGGGGTTTCCGCTGTGTCCGGCAACTGGTTCTGTCATATTGGGCAGCTGGTTTCAGTGTACCCGGCACCTGGTTCCAGCATATCCAACAGGTCATTCTGACTTCTCTGGCATGTAATTCTGCTATGTTCGGAAGGTGCTTCCAGTGTGTTGGGTGGGTGCTTCCAGCGTGTCTGGCAGTTGGTTCCAGTGTGTCCGGTTGGTGGTTCCGGAATGTCTGGCATGTTGTTCTGGCGTATAAGGGACCTGGTTCTGGTGTATCTGGCTGGTGATTTCGGCGTGTCTGGAAGGTGATTCTGGTGTGCCGAGTTGGTGCTTCTGGCATGTCTGGGACCTGATTCTGGTGTCTCCATTGCATGGTTCCAGAGTGTCTGTGTGGTGGTTCTGACATGTCCAGCAGTTGGTTCCAGCATGTCAGAAAGGTGGTTCAGGCATTTCTGGTCGATCGTTCTGGTATTTCCAGCGGGTAGTTCCAGTGTGTCCGGCAGGTTGTGCAGGCATGTTGTCAGCTGGTTCAGTTGCATCCAGCACATGGTCCAGGCATGGTCATCCTGTGGTCCAGTCATTTCTTAAACGCGGTTCTGACGTCTCTGAAAGGTGGTTTGGGCATGTCAAGCACGTCATTCAGTCCTCTCTGGGAGGTGCTTTGTGAGTGTCTGGCAGGTGGTCAGGGTGTTTCCTGGCAAGTGATTTGGCATGTCTGGCATGTCCTTCAAGTATGTCTGGGCTGGGGTTCCAGCATGTCTAGCAGGCATTTCCAGTGTGTCAGGCACCTGGCTCCAGCATGTTCGGCAGGTGGTTCTGGCATGTCCACCAGATGGTTCTGGCGTGTCCTGAAGGTGCTTATGGAGTGTCTGGTAGGTAGTTCAGCTGCGTCCAGCAGGTGGTTCAGGCTTGTCCGGCAGTTGGTTCAGTTGTGTCCAGCACCTGATTCTGGCATGTGCGACACCTGTTTCTGGCATATCTGGCAGGTGATTCCGGTGTGTCAAGCAGTTGGTTCATGAAAGTCTGGAAGGGAGTTCAGGAGTGTCTAGTCAGTGTTTCTGGCATGTCGGGCACCTGGTTCCAGCGTGCCCGGCATGTTTCTGTAATGTCTGTAAAGTGGTTCAGGCTGGTCCAGCACATGGTTCAGCCTAGTCCTGCAGCAGCTGCAGGCTTGTCCGGCAGCTGGTTCTGGACTGTGCTGGACTGGTTTCTGGCATATCTGGCTGTTGGTTCTGGCGTGTCGGGCACATGGTTTCAGCGTATCTGACAGGTGATTTGGATGTGTCTGGCAGGTGTTTCTGCCATGTCCTGCACCTGGTTCTGGTGTATTTGGCAGGTGGTTTCAGTGTATTTGGCACCTGGTTCTGGCACATCCAAAAGGTGGTTCTGGTGTGTCTGGCAGGTGGTTCAGTTGTGTCTGGCATGTGATTCTGGTGCATTCAGAAGGTGGTTCTGGCGTGTTCAGTGGGTGCTGCCGGCATTTCCAGCAGTTGGTTGCGGCATGTCTGGCGGGTGGTTCTGGCTTGTCTGATTGGTCGTTCCAGTGTGTCCGGCAGATGTTTCCAGCATGTCTGTTGGGTTGTTCCGGCATATAAGGGGCCTGGTTCTGGTGTATCTGGCATGTGATTTTGGCATGTCCAGGTGATTCCGGTGAGCCAAGCTGGTGGTTGTGGCGTGTCCGGCAGGTGGTTCAGGCCTGTCCGGAAGGTGGTTTTCGCACGTCCGGCAACTGGTTCTGGAATATCTGACATGTGGTCTGGCGTGCCTGGCATGTGGTTCCTGATTGTCTGTCAAGTGGTTGAGGTGTATCCAGGGGTTGGATCAGTCTTGTCTTGCAGGTGTTTCAGCTTTGCCTGGCAGGTGGTTCGGGCATGTCCTGCCAGTGATACCAGCGTGTCACTCAGGTGGTTCCAGTGTGTCAGGCAGGGGCTTCCTGTGTGTCTGGCATGAGTTTCTGGTATGTGAGGAAGGTGGTTGCGACATGTCTGTTGGGTGTTTCTGGGGTGTCTGGCCATTTGTTCCCACATGTCTGGAGGGTGATTCTGGCTTGTCTGGGACCTGATTCCGTCATTTCGGGTTGGTGGTTTCTGCATGTCCGGGTGGTGGTTCTGGCATGTATGGCAGGAATTTCTGGCTTGTTTGGTAGGTTGTTCTGGCGTGTTTGGCACCTGGTTCTGGCGTATCTGGCAGGTGGTTTCAAGGTGTCCAGCAGCTGGTTCCGCCATATCTGACATGTGGTTCCAGTGTGTCTGGCATGTGTTTCCGTGGTGTCAGGCAGGTGGTTCCAGTGTTTCCGGCTGGTGGTTAAGCCGTGTTTGGTGAGTGGATCAGTGCTGTCCAGCAGGTGGATCAGTCGTGTCCGGGGGTTGGTTGTAGCATATCTGGGGGTGGTTTCAGCGTTTCCAGAAGGTGGTTCAGTAGTGTGCAGTGGGTGAATCTGCTGGTTCCCGCAGGGGGTTCCAGCGTGTCCTGCAGGTGCTTCCAGCATGTCCGGGATCTGATTCTGGCATCTCCAGTGCATGGTTCCAGAGTGTCCGGGTGGTGGTTCCAATGTGTCTGGCAGTTGGTTACAGCATGTCAGGCAGATGGTTCAGGCGTTTCTGATGGATGGTACCGGTATGTCCAGCGGGTAGTTCCATTGTGTCCAGCAGGTTGATCAGGCATGTGTGTCAGCTGGACCAGTTGCATCCAGCACATGGTCCAGGCATGACCGTCCTGTGGTCCAGTCATTTCTGAAACATGGTTCTGACGTGTCTGAAAGGTTGTTAGTGCATGTCTGGCATGTCATTCAGTCCACTCCAGGAGGTGCTTTGGGGGTGTCTGGCAGGTGGTCCTGGTGTTTCTGACAAGTGGTTTGGCATGTCCGGTGTTTCCTTCGAGTATGTCTGGCCTGGGGTTCCGGCATGTCCAGCAGGCTGTTCCAGCATGTGTGGCACCTGGCTCCAGCATGTTCAGCAGGTGGTTCCAGCATGTCCACCGGATGGTTCCAGCATGTCCTGAAGGTGGTTATGGCGTGTCCAGAAGTTGGTTCAGGCTTGTCCATCACTGCATTCAGTCGTGTGCAGCACCTGGTTCAGGCATGTGTGACACCTGTTTCTGGAGTATCCGGCAGGTGGCTCCAGCTTGTCCAGAAGGTGATTCAGTCGTGTCCCCCACCTGGTTTCTGCATATGTGACACCTTTTTCTAGTGTATCTGGCAGGCAATTCTGGCATGTCTGGCAAGTGGTTCACTCAAGTCTGGCAGAGGTTCAGGCGTGTCCAGCAGGTGGTTCTGGCGTTAGGGCACCCGGTTCTGCTGTGTCTGGCACCTGGTTCTGGCATATTCGGCAGGTGGTTTCAGCGTGTCTGAAGGGAGTTTCAGGTGTGTGTGGCATGTGGTTCTGTTACATTAGGAAAGTGTTTTTGGCGTGTCTGGTGGGTGCTTCTGGCGTGTGTGACTGGTGGTTCTGGCATGTTTGTGTGGTGGTTCTGACATGTCCGGTGGGTGCTTCCGGGGTGTCCAGAAGTTGGTTCCTACATGCCCGGCAGGTGATTCTGGCATGTCTGGCAGGTGGCTACAGCCTGTGTGGGACCTAAATCTGTCATGTCTGGTGGTGGTTTTGGCATGTCTGGGTAGTGGTTTCAGCATATCCGGCAGGTTATTTTGGTGTGTACGTCAGGTTTTTCTGGCCTATGCCGAAGTTGGTTCTGGTGAATTCAGTACCATGTTCCATCATGTTTGGCAAGTGATTTTGGAGTGTATGGCAGGTTGTCCCTGTGTGTCTGGCAGGTGGTTCTGGCTTGTCCAGCAGGTGTTCTGGCGTGTCCTGCAACTAGCACTGGCATATCTGGCAGGTGGTTTCATGGTCTCCGGCACCTGGTTCTGCCATATGTGACAGCTGGTTCTGGCATGTCTAGCAGGTGGTTCCAGTGTGTCCAGCTGGTGGTTCACCCAGGTTTGGCAGATGGATCAGTACTGTCCATCGGGTGGATCAGTCACGTTTGGTGGTTGGTTGCATCATATCCAGTGGTGGTTATGGCGTGTCCAGAAGGTGGTTCCATCATGTCTGGCAGGTGGTTCCAGCTTGTCAGTTGGGTGGTTCTGGCATGTCTGGAGAGTGGATACGTGGTGTTCGGCAGGTGATTCCACAGGTTCCTGCAGGTGGTTCCAGCATATCCAGCAGGTGCTTCCAACATGTCTGGGACCTGATTCTGGCAAAACCAGTGCGTGGTTCCCAAGTGTCCGGGTGGTGGTTCTGACATGTCTGGCAGTTGGTTTCAGCGTGTAAGACCGGTGGTTCAGGCATTTCTGGTGGTTTGTTCTGGTATGTCCGGTGGGTAGTTCTGGTGTGTCCAGCAGGTTGTGCAGCATGTCTGCCAGCTGGTCCATTTGCATCTGGCACATGGTCCTTGCATGGTCATCCCATGGTCCAGGAATTTCTGAAACGTGGTTCTGATGTGTCTGAAAAGTGGCTTGGGCATGTCTGGCATCTTATTCATGCCACTCTGTGAGGTGCTTTGGAGGTGTCTTGCAGGTTGTCCTGGTGTTTCCAGCAAGTGGTTCCAGCACATCTGGCATGTCCTTCCAGAATTTCTGGACTTTGGTTCTGGGATGTCCAGCAGGGGGTTCCAGTGTGTCCAGCACCTGGGTCTGGTGTGTTTGGCAGGTGGTTCAGGCATGTCCGCCACATTTTTCCAGAGTGTCCAGAATGTGGTTCCAGCGTGTCCGGTACATAGTTCAGTCATGTCCAGCAGGTGGCTCAGGCTTGTCTGGCAGTTGGTTCAGTCATGTCCAGCACCTGGTTCTGACATGTGCGACAGCTGTTTCTGGCATATCTGACAGGTGGTTCTGGCATGTCCAGATGGTGGTTCTGGTGCATTTGGCACCTAGTTCCAGCGTGCCCGGCATGCTGTTCTAGGATGTCTGTAAAGTGGTTCAGGCTGATCCAGCAGGTGGTTTAGCCTAGTGTTGCAGCAGCTGCAGGCTGGTCCAGCATCTGGTTCTGCACTGTGCTGGACCTGTTTCTGGCATATCTGGTAGATGGTTCTGGCATGTCCAGTACATGGTTTTGGTGTATCTGACAGGTGATTTGGATGTGTCTGGCAGGTGTTTCTGTCAAGGCTGGCACCTCGTTCTGGCATATTTGGCAGGTGATTTCAGTGTATTTGGCATTTGGTTCCGGCATATCCAATAGGTGGTTCCGGCGTGTCTGGCAGGTGGTTCAGGTGTGTCTGGCATGTGATTTTGGTACATTCGGAAGGTGGTTCTGGCGTGTCCAGTGGGTGCTTCTGGCATGTCTGGCTGTTGGTTCTGCCATGACTGGTGGGTGGTTCTGGAGTGTCTGAATGGTGGTTCCTGTGTGTCTGGTGGGTGGTTCCGGCATGTCTGTCAGGTTGTTCTGGTGTATAAGTGGCCTGGTTCCAGCGTATCCAGCTGGTGATTTCGGCATATCTGGAAGGTGGTTCTGGCAAGTGAAGCAGGTGGTTGCAGCATGTCCGGCAGGTGGTTCAGGCCTGTTCGTAAGGTGGTTTCGGCACATCCAGCACCTGGTTTTGGCATATCTGACATGTGCTTCTGGTGTGCCCGGCATGTGGTTCCAGTTTGTCCATTATGTGGTTCAGGCATTTCCGGCAGATTGTTCAGTCTTGTCTGGCTGGTGGTTCAGCTTTGTCTGCCAGGTGATTCCAGCATGTCTCACCAGTGGTACTGGCGTGTCGTTCAGGTGGTTCCAGCATGTCAGGCATGGTGTTCCTGTGTGTCTGGCACGAGTTTTCAGTATGTCCAGAAGGTGGTTCCGGTGTGTCTGGTGGGTGCTTCTGAGATGTCCGGAAGTTGGTTCCTGCATGTCTGGAGGGTGATTCCGGTGTGTCTGGGACCTGATTCCGTCGTGTTGGGTTGGTTGTTTCTGCGTGTCTGGGTGGTGGTTCCGATGTGTCCGGCAGGGTTTTCCGGCCAGACCGGAAGTAGTTTCTGGTGTATGTGTGACCTGATACTGGTGTATCCGGCAGGTGATTTCAGTGTGTCCAGCAGGTTGTTCTGGCATGTCTGGAAGTTCATTCCAGCTTGTCCGGCAGGTGGTTCTGGCATGTCCTGCACCTGGTTCTGGCATATCCGGCAGGTGGTTTCATGTTGTCTGGCACCTGGTTCCACTGTATCCATCATGTGGTTCCAGCTTGTTAGGCAGGTGGTCCTGGCTGTCAGGCATGTGTTTCCAGCGTGTCTGTCTGGTTGTTCAGCCGTGTTTGTTGGGTGGATCAGTGTTGTCCAGCAGGTGGATCAGTCTTTTCTGGCAGTTCGTTGCAGCATGTCTGGGGGTGGGTCTGGCATGTCCAGCAGGTGGTTCCATTGTGTCCAGTGGGTGATTCCGGCGGTTCCCTCAGGTGGTTCCAGCGTGTCCGGCAGTTGCTTCCGGCATGTCCGTGACCCGATTCTGCCTTCTCTGAGGGTGGCTCCAGAGTTTCCGGGTGGTGGTTCCAATGTGCCCTGTAGTTGGTTCCAGCATGTCAGGCAGGTGGTTCAGGCATTTCCAGTGGATGGTTCCGGTATGTCCAGCAGGTACTTCCAGCATTTCCAGCAGGTTGTTCAGGCCTGTCAGCTGGTCCAGGTGCATTCGGCACATGGTCTAGACATATATGTCCTGTGGTCCAACATTTCTGAAACATGGTTCTGATGTGTCTGAAAGATGGTTTGGGAGTGTCCAGAATCTGATTCAGTACTCTCTGGGAGGTGCTTTGGGGATGTCTGGCAGGTGGTCCAGTTGTTTCTGGCAAGTGGTTCAGCATGTCCAGCATGTCCTTTGAGTATGACTGGCCTGGGGTTCTGGCCTGTTCAGCAGGCGGTTCTAGCGCGTCCAGGACCTGGTTCCGGCATGTTTGGCAGATGGTTCTGGCATGTCCATCAGATGGTTCTGGTGCATCCTGAAGGTGGTTACGTGTCCAGCACGTGGTTCATGCTTGTTCATCACTTGGTTTAGTCATGTCCAGCACCTGGTTCTGGAGTGTGCCACACCTGTTTCAGGCGTATCCAGCAGGTGACTCCAGCGTGTCTGGCAGGTGGTTCAGTCGTGTCCTGCTCCTAGTGTTGGAGTGTGCGACACCTTTTTCTAGCATATCCGGCAGGTGATTCCAGTGTGTCCGTCAGGTGGTTCATGCAAGTCTGGCAGGTGATTCAGGCATGTCTAGCAGGTGGTTCTGGACTTCGGGCACCAGGTTCTGCCATTTCCAGCACCGGGTTCTGGGATATTTGGCAGCTGGTCTAGGTTTATCCGGCACCTGGTTCTGGCAGATCCAAGAGGTGGTTCCGGTGTGTCTGGCAGGTTGTTCAGGTGGGTCTGGCATGTGGTTCTGTTACGTTTGGAAGGTGGTTCTGGCATGTCCGGTGGGTGCTTCCGTCGTGTCCGGCAGCTGGTTCTGGCATGTATGGCTGGTGGTTCCAGCGTGTCTGTGTGGTGGTTCAGACGTGTCAGGTGGGTGTTACGGTGTGTCCGGCAGTTGGTTCACGCATGTCCAGCGAGTGATTCCAGCATGCCCAGCAGGTGGCTACGGTGTGTCCGGGACCTGATTCCATCATGTTGGGTGGTGGTTTCGGCATGTCTGGGTGGTTGTTCTGGCATGTCCCGCAGGTGATTTCAGCATGTACAGCACATTTTTCTGGCCTGTGTGGAAGATGGTTCTGGAGTATTCATGACCTGGTTCTGGTGTATCTGGTAGGTGGTTTCATGGTGTCTGGCACCTGGTTCTGGCATATCTGGCAGGTGTTTCCGGGCTCTCAGGCCTGTAGTTCCAGTGTGTCTGGCCGGTGGTTCAGCCGTGTTTTTCAGGTGGATGAGTACTGTGCAGCAGGTGGATCAGACACGTCTGGCTGTTGCTTGCAGCATATCTGGGGGTGGTTCTGGCCTGGTGGTTCTTTTGTGTCTGGCAGCTGGTTCTGGCATGTCAGAAGGTGGTTCCAGCATGTACAGAAGGTGGCTCCATCATGTCCAGTGGTTGATTTCATTGGTTCCTGCAGGTGATTCCTATGTATCTGGCAGATGCTTCCAGCATCTCCAGGACCTAATTCTGGTGTCTCCAGTGCATGGTTCCAGAATGTCCAGGTGGTGGTTCTGACATGTCTGGCAGTTGGTTACAGCGTGTCAGGTAGGTGGTTCAGGTGTTGCCGGTGGATGGTTCCGGTATGTCCAGCGGGTTTTTCTGGTGTGTGTGGCATGTTGTTCAGGTATGTCTATCAGCTAGTTCAGTTGCATCCGGCACATGGTCCAGACATGGATGTCCCGAGGTCCAGGCATTTCTGAAACGTGTTTCTGACATGTCCAAAAGGTGGTTTGGACGTGTCCGGCATCTGATTCAGGCCTCTCTGCAAGATGCTTTGGGGGTGTCTGGAAGGTGGTTCGGGTGTGTCGGGCAAGTTGTTCCAGCATGTCTGGCATCTCCTTCCAGAATGCCTGGACTTTGGTTCCAGGATTTCCAGCAGGAGGTTCCAGATTGTCTGGCACCTGGCTCCGGCGTGTTCGGCCGGAGGTCCTAGCTTGTCCAGTAGGTAGTTCACTCTTGTTCAGCAGGTTGTTCAAGCTTGTCCAGCAGCTGGTTCAGTCGTGTCCAGCACATGGCTTCAGTGTGTGCAACACCTGTTTTGGGCATATCTGGCAGGTGGTTCCAGCGTGTCCAAAAGTTGGTTCAAGCAACTCTGGCAGGTGGTTCAGGCATGTGCAGCTAGTGGTTCCGGCTTGTCAGGCACCTGGTTCCGGCATGCCTGGCATGTGGTTCCGGAATGTTCGTAAAGTGGTTCAGGCTGGTCCGGCATTTGGTTCAGGTTAGTTCTGCAGCAACTGCAGGCTCGTCCGGCACCAAGTTCCAGCCTGTGCTGGACCTGTTTCTGGCATATCCGGCAGATGGTTCTGGTGTGTCTGGCACATGGTTTTGGCGTATCTGACAGGTGATTTGGACGTGTCCAGCACGTGTTTCTGCCATGTCCGGCACCTGGTTCTGGCTTATTCAGCAGCTTGTTTCAGTGTATCTGGCACCTGGTTCTGGCATATCCAACAGGTGATTCTGGTGTGTCTGGCAGGTGGTTCAGGTGTGTCTGGCATGTGATTCTGGTATGTTCGGAATGTGGTTCCGGCGTGTCCGGTGGGTGCTTCTGGCGTGTCTGGCAGTTCGTTCTGGCGTGTCTGCTGGGTGGTTCTGGCGTGTCTGAGTGGTGTTTCCAGTGTGTCATGTGGGGGTTTCCAGCATGTCTGTTGTGTTGTTCCAGTGTATAAGTGGCCTGGTTGTGGTGTATCTGGCAGGTGATTTGGGTGTGCCTGGCAGGTGATTCAGGCATGTCCAGCAGGAGGTTCAGAACTGTCTGGAATGTGGTTTTGGCGCATCCGGCACCTGGTTCTGGTATTTCTGACATGTGCTTCTGGCGTACCCAGCATGGTGTCCAGATTGTCCATCAAGTGGTTCTGGCATAGCTGGCAGGTGGTTCAGTCTTGTCTAACAGATGGTTCAGCTTTGTCTGGCAGCTGGTTCCGGCATGTCTTGCCAGTGGTACCGGCGTGTCATTCAGGTGGTTCCAGCGTGTCAGGCAGGGGGTTGCTCTGTGTCTGGCATGAGTTTCCAGTATGTCTGGAAGGTGGTTCCAAAGTGTCTAGTGGGTGCTTCCGGGATGTCCAGCAGTTGGTTTCTGCATGTCCTGCGGGTGATTCTGGCATGTCCAGCAGGTGGTTACAGTGTGTCCGGGACGTGATTCAGTCATGTTGGGTGGTGGTTTCGGCATGTCTGGGTGGTGGTCCTAGCATGTCCGGCAGGTGATTTTGACGTGTATGGCAGTTTGTTCCAGGCTCTCCAAAAGTTGTTTCTGGCATATTCAGGACCTGGTTCTGGCATATCTGGCAGGTGATTTCGGCCTTTATGGCAGGTTGTTCTGACCTGTCTTGCAGATGGTTCTGGCTTGTCCGGCAGGTGGTTTTGGCATGTCTGGCACCTGATTCTGGCATATCTGGCAGGTGGTTTCATGGTGTCCAGCACCTGGTTCCACCGTATCCAACAGGTGGTCCCAGCATGTCTGGCAAGTGTTTCTGGGGTGTCCAGCAGGTGGTTCCAGTGTCTGGCCAGTGGTTCAGCCATGTTTGTCAGGTGAATCAGTGCTGTCCAGCAGCTGGATCAGTGATGTGTGGCAGTTGGTTGCAGCATATCTGGGGTTGGTTCCAGCATGTCCAGAAGGTCGTTCTGTTGTGTCTGGCAGGTGGTTCTGGCATGTCCGGAAGGTGGTCCCAGTGTGTGTGGCAGGTGATTCTGGCTTGTCCGGGACCTGATTTTTGCATCTCCAGTGTGTGGTTCCAGAGTGTCCGGGCGGTTGTTCCGACATGCCCAGCAGTTTGTTCCAGCCTATCAGGCAGTTCGTTCAGGCCTTTGCGGTGGATGGTTCCAGTAGGTCCAGCAGTTAGTTCCGGTGTTTCTGGTAGGTTGTTCAGGCATGTCTGTCAGCTGGTCCATTTGCATCCAGGACATGACCTTGGCATGGCCGTCCTGTGGTCCAGGCACTTCTGAAACATGATTCTGAAGTCTCCAAAGGTGGTTTGGATGTGTACGGCATCTGATTCAGGCCTCTCCGGGAGTTGCTTTGGGGGTGTCTTACAGGTGGTCCGATTGTGTCCGGTAAGTGGTTCCAGCATGTTTGGTTTCTCCGGCTTCTCCTTACAGATTGTCTGGACTTTGGTCCCAGGATGTCCAGCAGTCAATTCCGGTGTGTCCAGCACATGGCTCTGGCATGTTCTGCTGGTGGTTCAGGCATGTCCCCCAGATGGTTCTGGCACGTCCTGAAGGTGGTTCTGGCATTTCCTGTAAGTAGTTCAGTTGTGTCCACCAAGTGGTTCAGGCTTGTCTGTCAGTTGGTTCAGTTGTGTCCAACACCTGGTTCCGGCGTGTGTGACACATTTTTCTCGTGTATCTGGCAGGTGGTTCCTGCGTATCCAGCAGTTGGTTCATGCAAGTCTGGCAGGTGGTTCAGGCATGTCCAGCCGGTGGTTCCAGAATGTTCATAAAGTGGTTCAGGCTCATCAAGCCGATGGTTCAGGCTAGTCCTGTAGCAGCTGCAGGCTTGTCTGCCACCTGATTCTTGCCTGTGCTGGACTTGTTTCTGGCGTATCCAGCAGTTGGTTCTGGCGTGTCTGGCACATGGTTTTTGCATATCCAACAGGTGACTTGGATGTGTCCAGCAGGTGTTTCTGCCATGTCCGGCACCTGGTACTGGTGTATTCGGCAGGTTTTTTCAGTGTATGTGGCACCTGGTTCGGCATATCCAAAAGGTGGTTCCAGTGCATCTGGTAGGTGGTTCAGGCGTGTCTGGCATGTGATTCTGCTACTTTGGGAGGTGTTTCCAGCGTGTCTGGCAGTTGGCTCCGGCGTGTTTGGCGGGTGGTTCTGGCATGTCTGAGTGGTGGTTCCAGTGTGTCCAGCAGGTGCTTCCAGCATGTCTGTTGGGCTGTTGTGGCGTATAAGGGGCCTGATTCTAGCATATCTGGCAGGTGATTTTGGCGTGTCTGGCAGGTGGTTCTGGCGAGTCAAGCAGGTGGTTGCGGAGTGTCTGGCAGGTTGTTCAGGTATGTCCAGGAGGCGGTTCAGGCCTTTCTTGAAGGAGGTTTCAGAGCGTCGGGCACTTCATTCTGGAATATCTGACATGTGGTTCCGTCGTGCCTGGCATGTGGTTCCAGATTGCCCGTCAAGTGGTTCAGGTGTACCCAGCAGGTGGTTAAGTCTTGTCTGGCAGGTGGTTCAGCTTTGTCTGGCAGGTGGTTCTGGCATGTCCTGCCAGTGGTACCAGTGTGTCATTCAGGTGGTTCCAGTGTGTCTGGCAGGGGTTTCCTATGTGTCTGGCATGAGTTTCCGGTATGTCTGGAATATGGTTCCGACCTGTCGTGGGTGCTTCCGGGGTGTCCGACAGTTGGTTCCTGCATGTCCAGAGGATGATTTGGTCCTGTCCCAGACCTGATTCCATCATGTTGGGCTGGTGGTTTCTGCGTGTCCGAGAGGTGTTTCCAGCATGTCTGGTAGGTTTTTCCGGTCTGTCTGGCAGTTGGTTCTGGCATATCCAGGACCTCATTCTGGCGTATCCAACAGGTCATTTTGGTGTGTCCAGCAGGTTGTTCCCACATGTCTGGCAAGTGGCTACGGCATGTCTGGGACCTGATTCTGTCTTGTCGGGCGGCGGTTTCAGCATTTCTGGGTGGTTGTTCTGGCACATCCGGCAGGTGATTTCAGCCTGTATGGCAGGTTTTTCAAGCCTGTCCAGAAGTTGGTTCTGGCATATTCAGGACCTGGTTCCGGTGTATATGGCAGGTGATTTTGGCATGTCCGGCAGGTTGTTCCAGCATGTCTGACAGGTGTTTCTGGCTTGTCCACCAGGTGATTCTGGCGTGTCCGGCACTTGGTTCTGGCGTATCCATCAGGGGATTACACAATGTCCGGCAAATGGTTCCGCCGTATCCGACAGGTGGTTACAGCGTGTCTGTCAGGAGGTTCCGTGGTATCAGGCTGGTGGTTCTGGTGTGTCTAGCTGATGGTTCAGCTGTGTTTGTCAGGTGGATCTGTGCTGTCCAGCAGGTGGATCAGTCGTTTCTGGTGGTTGGTTGCAGCATATCCGGGGGTGCTTCCTGCATGTCCAGAAGGTGGTTCCGGTGGTTCCAGGGTGTCAGTCAGGTGGTTCCAGCCAGTCCAGAAGGGAGTTCTGTCATGTCTGGTTGGTGATTCTGCCAGTTCCCGCGGGTGGTTCCAGTGTGTCTGGCAGGTGGTTCTGGCATGTCTGGCAGGTGGTTCTGGCATGTCTGAGTGGTGGTTCCACTGTGTCTGGCAGGTGGTTCAGGCATGTCTGGTGGGTTGTTCCAGCGTATAAGGGGCCTGGTTCCACCTTATGCAGCAGGTGATTTTTGCGTGTCCAGCAGGTGGTTCCCGGAAGGTAACCAGGTAATTGTGGCAAGTCTGGCACCTGGTTCTGGCATATCTGACAGGTGGTTCCAGCATGTCCGGCCTGTGGTTCCAGAGTGTCCATCAAGTGGTTCATGTGTATCCAGCAGGTGGTTCAGTTTTGTCTGGTAGGTGATTCTAGTGTGTCCGACACCTGGTTCTGGTGTATCTGGCAGTTGGTTTCACAGTGTTCGGCACCTGATTCCACCATATCCAACCAGTGGTTCTGGAGTGTTTGGCAGGTGGTTCCAGCATGTCTAGAAGTTGGTTCCGTCATGTCCGAAGGGGGTTCTGGCATGTCAGTCAGGTGATTCCAGTGTCTCCAGAAGGTGGTTCCATCTTGTCAGGTGGGGGATTCCTGTGGTTCCTGCAGGTGGTTCTGTCGCATCCAGCAGTTGCTTCCGGCATGTCCAGGACCTGATTCTGGCATCTCCGGCCAGTGGTTCCAGAGTGTCCGGGTTGTGGTACTGCTATGTCTAGCAGTTGGTTCCAGCATGTGAGGCAGGTGGTTCAGGCCTTTATGGTGGATTATTCCCATATGTCTAGTGGGTAGTTCCAGCGTGTCTGGCAAGTTGTTCAGGCATGTCATTCAGTTTTTCCAGGTGCACCTGGCACATGGTCCAGGCATGGATGTCCCATGGTCCAGGCATTTCTGAAACGTGGTTCTGACATGTAAGAAACGTGGTTTGGGTGTGTCTGGCACACGATTCAGGCCTCTCCGAGAGGTGCTTTGTGCATATCTGGCAGGTGGTCTGGGTATGTCTGGCAAGTGGTTCCGGCATGTCTGGCGTCTCCCTCCAGTATGTCTGCCCCGTGGTTCTGGCGTGCTGATCATGTGCTTCCCAAAAGTCCATAAAGTGGTTCAGGTTGCTCCAGCAGTTGGTCAGGCTAGTCTGGCAGCTGCTTCAGGCTTGTCCGGCACCTGGTTCCACCCTGTGCTTGACATGTTTATGGTGTATCCGGCAGATGGTTGTGGCTTGTCTGGCACATGGTTTCGGTGAATCCAATAGGTGATTTGGAAGCGTCCTGCAGGTGTTTCCGCCATGTCTGGCACCTGATTGTGGCATATTCGGCACATGGTTTCAGCGTATTGGGCACTTGGTTCTGGCATATCCAAAGGGGGCTCTGGCGTGTCTGGCAGGTGGTTCCTGTGTGTCTGGCATGTGGTTCTGGTACATTCAGAAGGTGTTTCTGGCATATCTGATGGGTTCTTCTAGTGTGTCCAGCAGTTGATTCCAGTGTGTCTGGGGGCTGGTTCCAGCGTGTCTGAGTGGTCGTTCCAGTGTGCCCAGCAGGTGGCTCCTGCATGTCTGGTCGGTTGTTCCAGCATATACGGGGCCTGGTTCTGGAATATCTGGCAGGTGATTTCGGCGTGTCTGGCAGTTGGTTCCGGTGAGTCAAGCAGGTGGTTGTGGTGAGTCCAGCAGGGGGTTCAGGCATGACCGGCAGGTGTTCAAGCCTGTCCAGAATGTGGTTCTGGCTTGTCCTACACCTGGTTCTGGCATATCGGACAGGTGGTTCTGGCATGCCTGGCATTTGGTTCCAGAGTGACCATCAAGAGGTTCCGGCGTATCCAGCAGGTGGTTCAGTCTTGTCTGGCAGATGGTTCAGTTTTGCCTGGCAGGTGGTTCAGGCATGTCCGGCCAGTTGTACCAGTGAGTCATTGTGGTGGTTCCAGCGTATCAGGCAGGATGTTCCTGTGTGTGTGGCATGAATTTTCGGTTTTTCTGGAAGGTGGTTTGGACGTGTCTGGTGGGTGCATCTGGGATGTCCTGCAGTTGTTTCCCACATGTGCAGCAGGTGAATCCTTCGTGTCAGGCAGGTGGCTATGGAGTGTTTGGGACCTGATTCCGCCATGTCACGTTTGTGGTTTTGGTGTGTCCAGGTGGTGGTTCTGGTGTGTTCAGCAGGTATTTCCAGCCTGTCTTGAAATTGCTTCTGGCATATCCTGGACCTGGTTCTGGCATATCCGGCAGGTGATTTCGGCATGTTTGGCCAGTTTTTCTGGGGTGTCAGGCAGGTGGTTCCTCCATGTCTGGCCAGTGGTTCAGCTGTGTTTGGCAGGAGGACAGGGCTGTCCAGCAGGTAGAGCAGTTGTGTCTGGCAGTTAGTTGCAGCATATCCATGGGTGGTTCTGGCGTGTCCTGAAGGTAGTTCCATCATGTCTGTCAGATGGTTCTGATGCGACATTCAGGTGGTTCTAGCGTGTCTGGAAGGTGCTTCCATTGTGTCTGGGGGCTGATCCCGGTGGTTCCCGCAGGTGGTTCCAGCATGTCTGCCAGGTGTTTCTGGCGTCTCCGGAACCTGATTGTGGCGTCTCCAGCGCGTGGTTCCAGAGTGTCCAGTAGTGGTTGCGACATGTCTGGCAGTTCGTTCCAGCGTGTCAGGCAGGTGGTTCAGGTGTTTCTGGTGGATGGATCCACTATGTCCGGCAGGTAGTTCCAGCATTTCCGGCAGGTTGTTCAGGTATGTCTGTCAGCTGGTCCAGGTTCATCTGGCACATGGTCCAGGCATGGCTGTCCCATGGTCCAGGCATTTCTGAAGCATGGTTCTGACTTGTCCGAAAGGTGGTTTGGGTGTGTCCGGCATCTGATTCAGGCCTCTTGGCAAGGTGCCTTGGGGTTGTCGGGCAGGTGGTCCAGGTGTGCCTGGCAAGTGGTTCTGGTGTGTTTGGTGTGTCCTTCCAGTATGTCTGGTGTGTGGTTCCAGCATGTCCTGCTGGTGGTTCTGGCATGTCCAGCACCAGGCTCTGGCCTGTTTGGCAGGTGGTTCCAGCATGTCTGGTGGGTGCTTCCGGCATGTTGAGCTGTTGGTTCTGGCGCGTCTCAGTTGTGGTTCCAGTGTGTCCGGCGGGTGGTTCCTGCATGTCTGGCGGGTTGTTCTGGCATATAAGGGGTCTGGTTCCAGTGTATCTGGCAGGTAATTTTGGCGTGTCCAGCAGATTGTTCCAGCACGTCAGGCATGTGCTTCATGCATTTCTGTTGGATGCTTCTTGTATGTCCAGTGGGTAGTTCCAGAGTGTCCAGCAGGTTGTTCAGGCTTGACTGTCATTTGGTCCAGGTGCATCCTGCACATGGCCCAGGCATGGCAGTCCCGTGGTCCAGGAATTTCTGAAACATGGTTTTGATGTGTCCGAAAGATGGTTTGGGTGTGTTCAACATCTGATTCAGGCCTCTCTGGGAGGTGCTTTGGGGGTGTTTGGCAGGTGGTCTGTGTGTGTCCAGCAAGTGGGTCCGGTGTGTTCAGTGTGTCCCTCCAGTATGTCTGGCCTATGCTTCTAGTATGTCCAGCAGGAGGTTCCAACATCTTCGGCACCTGGTTCCCGCATGTCCACTAGATGGTTCCAGCGCATCTGGAAAGTGATTCCAGCTTGTCCAGGTGGTGGTTCCAGCGTGCCCGGCAGGTTGCTACAGCGTCTCCAGGACCTGATTCCATCGTGGCAGGTTGGTGGTTTTGGCATGTCAGGGTGGTGGGTCCGGGGTGTCCAGAAGGTGTTTCCAGGCTGTCCGGAAGTTGGTTCTGGTGTATACGGGACTTGGTTCTGGCGTATCCCACAAGTGACTTCAGTGTGACTGGCAGGATGCTCTAACATGTCCAGCAGGTGGTTCTGACATGTCAGTCAGGTGATTCTGGCGTGTCTGGAATGTGGTTCCATCATGTCTGGCAGGTGATTCCAGTGGTTCCCGCAGGTGGTTCCAGCATGTCCAGCAGGTGCTTTCAGCCTGTCTGGGACCTGGTTCTGGCATCTCCTGTGCATGGTTACAATGTTTCTGGGTGGCAGTTCTGACATGTCCAGCAGTTGCTTCCAGCATGTCAGGCTGGTGGTTCAGGTGTTTCCAGTGGAAGGTTCAGGTATGTCCAGCAGGTAGTTCTGGTGTGTCCGGCAGATTATTCAGGCATGTCTGTCAGCTAGTCCAGGTGCCTCCAGCACATGGTCCAGGCATGGCCGTCTTGTGGACAAGGCATTTCTGAAACGTGGTTCTGACATGTCTGAATTGTGGTTTGGGCGTGTACTGCATCTGATTCAGGCCTCTTGAGGAGGTGCTTTGGGGGTGTCTGGCAGTTGGTCAGGCAAGTGTTTCCCACATGTCTGACATGTCCTTCCAGTATGTTTGGCCTGTGGTCCTGGTGTGTCCAGCAGGTAGTTCCAGTGTGTCCGGGACCTGGCTCCAGTGTGTTCAGCATGTGGCTCCAGCATGTCCAGCAGATGGTTCCGGTGCATCCATGAGGTGGTTACGGCATGTCCAGCAGGTTGTTCAGTCATGTCCACCACCTGGTTCTGGCAAGTGTGACACCTGGTTCTGGCGTATCCAGCAGGTGGTTTCACAGTATCCAGCTCCTGGTTCTGCCATATCTGACATTTGGTTCTCATGTGTCTGGCAGGTGGTTCCTCCATGTCCGGCCAGTGATTCAGCCATGTTTGGCAGGAGGATCAGGGCTGTCCAGCAGGTGGATCAGTCATGTCTGGTGGTTGGTTGCAAGATATCCGGGTGTGGTTCCGGCATATTGAGACGGTGGTTCCATCATGTCTGGCATGTGGTTCTGGCGGGTCATTCAGGTGGTACTGGCATGTCTGGAAGGTGCTTCCATTGTGTCTGGTGGGTGATCCTGGTTATTCCTGCATGTAGTTCCAGCGTTTCTGGCAGGTGATTCAGTCGTGTACAGCAGGTGGTTCAAGCATTTCCGGCAGGGTGTTCCGTCGTGTCCGGCACCTGGTTCTGGCGTGTGTGACACCTGGGTCTGGCATTTCCGGAAGGTGGTTCCAGCATGTGCAGCAGGTGGTTCAGCAGTGTCCAGCACCTGGTTTCAGCATGTGTGACACCTGTTTCTGGCATAACCATCAGGTGTTTCTGGCGTGTCCGGCAGTTGGTTCACCCAAGTCTGGCAGGTGGTTCAGGCATGTCCAGCAGGTGGTTCAGGCGTGTCTGGAACCTGGTTCCAGCATGACCAACACGTGGTTCCAAATGTCCGTAAGGTGTTTCACGTTGGTCCAGCAAGTGGTTCAGGCTTGTCCTGAAGCTACTTCAGGCTTGTCTGGCAACTGGCTCTGGCCTGTGCTGGACCTGTTTCTGGTGTATCTGGCAGATGGTTTCAGCATATCCAGGAGGTGATTCTGGTGTGAACAGCACGTGGTTTCAGCATATCCGAGAGGTGATTTGGGCCTGTCTGACAGGTATTTCCGTCATGTCTGGCACCTTGTTCTGGCGTATTCAGCAGTTGGTTTCAGAGTATCCAGCACCTGGTTCCGGCATCTCCAACAGGTGGTTCAGGAGTGTTTGGCAGGTGGTTCCATTCCTGTGTGTCTGGCATGTGGTTCTGGTACATTTGCAAGGTGATTCTGGCATGTCAGGTGGGTACTTCCAGCATATCCAGCAGTTGGTTACGGTGTCTCTGGGAGGTGGTTCCGGCGTGTGTAAGTGTGTCTGGCGTGTGGTTCCAGCATGTATGGCAGGTTGTTCTGGTGTATAAGGAGCCTGGTTCCAGCATATCTGGCAGGTAATTTCTGCATGTCTGGCAGGTTATTCCAGCATGTCAGTCAGGTGGTTCAAGTATTTCTGGTGAATGGCTCTGGTATGTCCAGTGGGTAGTCTGCCGTGTCCGGCAGCTTGTTCAGGCTTGTCTGTCAGCTGGTCCAGGTGCATCCTACACATGGTCCAGGAATGCCCATCCTGTGGTCCAGGCATTTCTCAAATGTGCTTCTGAACGTGTCTGAAATGTGGTTTGGGCATGTCCAACATGTGATTCAGCCCTCTCTGGGTGGTTCTTTGTGGGTGGCCGGCAGGTGGTCCAGGTATGTCCAGCAAGTGGTTCCAATGTGTCCAGTGTGCCCTTACAGTATGTCTGAACTGTCATTCTGATGTGTCCAGCCAGTGGTACCAGAGTGTCCAGCACCTGGCTCTGGCATGTTCGGCAGGTTGTTCCGCCATGTCCAACAGGTGGTTCCAGCATGGCCTGAAGGTTGTTATGGCATGTCCTGCAGGTGGTTCATGACTGTCCAGTATGTGGTTCAGTTGTATCCAGCACCTGGTTCTGATGTGTGCGACAACAGCTTCTGGTGTGTCCAGCAGATGGCTCCGGCGTGTCCAGCAGGTGGTTCTGTCATGTCCAGCACCTGGTTCCGGCATGTGCAGCATCTGTTTCTGGAGTATCTGGCAGGTGGTTCCAGCGTGTCCAGCAGGTGGTTCACACAAGTCTGGCAGATGTTTCAGGAGTGTCCAACAGGTGGTTCTGGTGTGTCAGACACCTGGTTCTGGCGTGCCCAATGTGAGGTGCCCGAAAGTCCATAATGTGGTTCAGGCTTCTCCAGCAGCTCATCAGGCTAGTCCGGCAGCTGCTTCAGGATTGTCCGGCACATGGTTCTGCGTTTCCGACAGGTGACTTGGAAGTGTCTGTCATGTCTTTCTGCTGTGTCCTACACCTGGTCCTGGCATATTCTGTGGTGGTTTCAGTGTATGCAGCACCTCTTTCTGGCATATCCAACAGGTGGTTCTGGTGTGTCTTGTTGGTGGTACCTGTGTGTCTGGCATGAGTTTCTGGTATGTCAGAAGGTGGTTCTGATGTGTTGGGCAGGTGGCTACGACATGTTCGGAACCTGATTCTGTCATGTCCAGTTTGTGGTTTCAGCATGTCCAGGTGGTGGTCCTGTCGTGTCAGGCACATGGGTCCAATGTATCAAGCACGTGATGTTGACGTGTCCACCAGGTGGTTCTGGCACATCCGGCACCTGGTTCTGGCATATTCAGGTGGTTTCAGTGTATGCAGCACCTTGTCCCAGTGTATCTGACATGTGTTTCCGGCGTGTCAGGCAGGTGGTTTTGGTATGTCTGGAACCTGGTTCCTGTGGATCCAGCAGGTGGTTGCAGCATGTGTGGTGCATGCATAAGGGCTGTCTGGTGGGGGGTTCTGGCATGTTTGGCTCCTGGTTCCAGCTTATCCAGCAGGTGTTTGTGGCTTCCTTCACCTGTTTCCAGTGTATCTGGCAGGAGGTTTTAGAGTATTGGGCAGCTGATTTTGGCGTGTCCAACGGCTGGTTCCAGTGTCCCGCAGGTGGTTCCAGCAGGTCTGGCAGGTGGTTCTGGTGTGTCCTGCAAGTGGTTCCAGCATTTCTGGAATGTGGTTCCAGAATGTCCTGTGGGTGGATCATGCATGTCCTGAAGGTGATTCTGGTGTGTTCAGCTGGTGGTTCAGCTGTGTTGGCAGGTGGATCAGTTGTATCCAGCAGGTGGACCAATCATGTCCTGTGTGGTGCTGCCGTCAGCAACATGGAAAGGTGAGCTCACCCAGGACTCTCTCCCCTACAAACTACAACCTAAAAACAAATCACTGAATTTCAACCAATAATTCTAATAAGACAGAGATTGCCAGAGACACACAGTAGCCAAACATGGAGGGCAGAGAGGCTGGAGCCACCTTCAGACGAGCTGGAACAGGATAAGAGAGAACTTCACTCCCTCACCTAGATACTGTGATCGCTGCTGTGGGTGAGGGAAGGAGCTGGGGAGGGGCCACACGATTGTCATGGACTCCCACCACACATGCAGTGGAAACTCTCTAATGAGGGAAAGCTTTCATGTGCGGAGCCCCATTAAGCAAGGGTCTCAGAAAACTAGACAGTGAGAGCTGATCAAAATCCAGGTCTCCATGGGAGAGAAAGTGTCCCTCTTCCCCCAACCCAGGTGCATGCCACCATCGCAACTGAAGGCAGAGGGCTCAGAATGTGTGGCTCTTAATGCCTGTCTATTGGCAACAGGTTGTAACTGCAATCAAATAATTGCATCATGTGCAAAAACTGCTCCTCTACCATCCAGAAATTTATAAAAGATCCAGACCAGAAGGAAAACAATAAAAACAGAATTTAGTCCTGAGGACTTGGAAATAGGTAAACTAAGTGAAAATAAATTCAGAGTAGTTATCATCAAAAAACTCAATGGAGTAAAGGGAAAGATATAGAAACAAGTCAAGGTGTTCTGGAGTTACTTCACCAAAGAGCTTGAAACTATAAATAACAATCAATCAGAAATACTAGATATGAAAAATCAATGGACCAGATAAAACAGAATACAGATTCCCTGAATGCACGTGTAGATACCATAGAAGAGCAAATTAGCATAATCTAAGATAGACAGGCTGAACGGCTCCAGACAGAGGAAGAAAGACAACTAAGAATTAAAAAGAATGAAGAAAATGTCAGAGAATTAGTGGATTCAAAGAGGAAATCCAATCTAAGAATTTTCAGAATCCTTGAGGGCATGGAAAAGGGAAATGGAATGGAAGGAGTGCTCAAAGAAATAATTGAAGAAAATTTCCAAAATCTAGGGATTGTGGGAGAAATGTGTGGAGGAAGCTTTCAGATCTCCTAGATTTGTCAATGCCAAAAGACACACTGCAAGGCAAATAGTAGTAAAAATGGCAAAAATGGAAGACAAATAAAGAATATTCAGGGCAGCAAGGCTGAAGAAAATAACTTACAAAAGAACTCCTATCAGACTTTCAGCACATTTCTCCACAGAAACCTTACAAGCTAGGAGAGAATGGAACGACATGTTCAAAACGTTAAAAAATAAAAATCTTCATCCAAAATATTCTATCCAGCCAAAATGTCCTTCAGATAGTAGGAAGAAATTAAATTTTTTCCAGACAAACAAAAGCTAAGGGACCTTGTAACCAGAAGTCCTCCACTACAAGAAATAATCAAGAAGTCTGTCATCACTGAAAAAAGAATAAAAGGGAGAAAGGGGTCACAAACCACAGAGTAGGGAGACAAACAGAATCAGAATAGGATAACATACTCAACTATAGCATTAGGATAAATGTAAGGAAACCACCAAGCCAAACACAGTCTTATCACTCTAACCACAAACTCACAAAACGAGGTGGAAGAAGATATGAAAAAATAATCTAGGAAGGGAAGACTAAAGGGACAAAATCAGTCTAGCTCAAATAAGTAAGAGACCACCAGAAAATGGACTATATTATAAATGAGATTCTGAATACAAACTTCAGGGTAGCCACTAAACTGAAAAACAGAACAGAGACGCAAAACATAAATAAGGAAAAATCTAAGAAACCCAGCATAAGAAATTGCAGAAGTCAATGGGTAGGCTAAAATACACAGGACCAGCAATAAAGGTAATGCAGGAACACTGGATAATGAGTGACAGAATGACAGCATTAAGCCCACATGCATCAATAATCACCATCAATGTAAACTGATTGAAATCTCCAATAAAAAGACACAGTGGAAAAATGGATTAAAGAACAATATCCAACAATTTGTTGCCTCCAGTAAACACACCTCAGCCCCAAGGACAAATACAGGCTCAGAGTGAAGGGGTGGAAGACAATACTGCAAGCTAATAGCAAATAAAAGAAAGAAGTTGTCGCAGTACTTATATCAGACAAAACAGACTTCAAAATAAGGCAGGTCAAGAGAGACACAGAGAGCTATTGTTGGCAAAATTGCGGGGTGTGCTGACCTGGGACACTCTCCCCTCCAAACTACAACTAAAGAATTGGCAAAACTTAATTTCAGCCAATAACCCTAATACAAGACCATCAGAAAACTACAGAAACAAGACGATGGAGGATGGAGAGGCTGCAGCCGGCCTTGGAGGAGCCAGAAAAGGGTAAGAGAGAGCTTTGCTCCCTCCCCTAGATACTGGGATTGCTGCCACTGGTGAGGGGAGGAGTGGGGGAGGGACAGGGGGGCCAGGGGATCATCCAGGACTTCTGCCACTGGTGCAGTGGAATCCCGCTGATGGGGGAAAGCTTCTGTGTGCACTGACCCCATCAAGCCAGTGCCCTGGGAGACCAGAGAATGAGAGCTGATCAGAATCCAGATTGGCGTGCGAGAGAAAGTGCCCCCTCTCCCCCAACCCGTGCTGGGTGCTGCCGTCTTCCCTAAAGGTGGAGAGCTCAGAGCATGGGGCTCTCAACCCCCATCTAGTGGCAACAGGCTGTAACTGCAACCAAATATTACCATCATGTGCAAAAACTGCTCCTCTACCATTCAGCAATTTATAAAAGCTCCAGACTAGAAGGAAAACAATAAAACACAGAGTTAAGTCCTGAGCACTTGGAACCAGGTAAATTAAGTGGAAATGAGTTTAGAGTAGCTATCATAAAAAAATTCAATGATGTAGAGGGGAAGATAGAGAAACAAGTCAAAGAGTTCTGGAGTTACTTCACAAAAGAAACTGAAACTATAAATAAGAATCAATCCAAAATACAACATATGAAAAAATACAATGGACCAGATAAAACAGAATACAGACTCCCTGAATGCCCGTGTAGACACCATAGATGAGCAAATTAGCATAATAGAAGGTACACAGGCTGAATGGCTCCAGACAGAGGAAGAAAGAGAACTAAGAATTAAAATGAACGAGGAAAATATCAGAGAAATAGCGGATTCAATGAAGAGAAGGAATTTAAGGATCATTGGAATTCCTGAGAATGTGGAAAAGGAAAATGGAGCAGAAAGTGTGCTTAATGAAATTATAGAAGAGAACATCTCAAATCTAGGGATTGAGGGAGAAACGTGTGTGGAGGAAGCTTTCAGATAGCCTAGATTTGTCAATATAAAAAAACCTACTGCAAGGCATATAGTAGTAAAAATGACAAAAATGAAAGACAAAGAAAGAATACTCAGGGAAGCAAGACAGAAGAAAATAACCTATAAAGGAACTCCTATCAGACTTTCAGCAGATTTCTCTACAGAAACCTTACAAGCTAAGAGAGAATGGAATGACATATTCAAAATTTTAAAAGATAAAAATCTTCAGCCAAGAATACTCTATCCAGCAAAAATATCCTTCAGATATGAGGGAGAAATCAAATCTTTTCCAGACAATCAAAAGTTAAGGGAATTTGTAACCAAAATCCCTCCACTACAAGAAATCCTCAAGAAGGCTTTCATACCTTACAGAAGAATAAAAGGTAGAAAAGAGTCACGAACCACAGAACAGGGAGACAGATAGATAGAACCAGAATAGGACAGCAAATATTCAACTATAGCATTAGGATAAAGGTAAGGAAATCACCAAAGTGAAGATGATCTTATCACTCTAACTACAAACTCACAACACGACTTGGAAGAAGAGACAAAAATAATAATTTAGGAGGGCAAGAGCAAAGGCACTAAATCAGTCTAGGCAAAGTAAGCAAGAGACCACCAGAGAAGAGACTATATTACAGACGAGATTCTAAATACAAACTTCAGGGTAGCCACTAAACTAAACAGCAGAACAGAGACACAAAACATAAATAAGGAAAAATGTAAGAAATCAATCATAAGAAATTGCAGAAGTCAATGGGTAGGCTAAAACACACAGGACGAGAAACAAAAGTAATGCAGGAAAACCAGATAATGAGCAACAGAATGACAGCATTAAGCAACACATGCATCAATAATCACCCTCAATGTAAACAGGTTGAAGTCTCCAATAAAAAGACACAGAGTGGCAAAATGGATTAAAGAACAAGATCCAAGAATTTATTGCGTCCAGTAAACAAACCTCAGCCCCAAGGACAAACACAGGCTCAGACTGAAGGGGTGGAAGACATTACTTAAAGCTAATAGGAAGCAAAAGAAAGCAGGCGTTTCAATACTTATGTCAGAAAAAAACAGATTTCAAAATAAGGCAGGTAAAGAGAGACGCAGAGGGACAATACATAATGATGAAAGGGACACTTCATCAAGAAGAAACAACACTTATAAATATCTATGCACCCAACACAGGAGCAGAAACGTTCATAAGGCAACTATTAACAGATCTAGAAGAAGATGTTAAAAATAACACAATAATTGTAGTGGACCTCAACACCCCACTCACATCAATGGACAGATCATCTAGACAGAAAATCAAGGAAACAGTGGAGCTAAACGAAAAGCTAAAACAATTTGACTTAATAGACATATATAGAACACTTCATCCAAAAACAGCAGAAAACACATTCTTCTCAAGTGTACATGTTACATTCTCAAGGATAGACCATATGTTGGGAAACAAGGCAAGCCTCTACAAATTTAAAAACATTGAAGTAATAACCAGCATCTTCTCTGATCATAATGCAATAAGGCTAGAAATTAATTACAAGAAAAAAGCTGAGAAAGGCACAAGGATGTGGAGACTAAATACACTATTGAACAAGCAATGGATCATTGTGGAAATTATGGAAGAAATCCAAAAATAGCTGGAGACAAATGAAAATGATAACATGCCATATCAACTCATATGGGATACAGCAAAATCTGTATTGAGAGAAATTCATCGCAATACAAACACATCTTAACAAACAAGAAAAATCCCAAATAATCAACCTTAAACTATATCTAACTGAATTAGAGAAGGAAGAACAAAGCCAAAAGTCAGCAGAAGGACAGAAATAATAAAAATCAGAGCAGAAATAAATTCTATTGAAACAAAAATGCATTGGAAAGGATCAATGAAACAAAGAGCTGGTTCTTTGAGAAGATAAATAAAATTGACAAACCCCTAGCCAGACTTACAAAGAAAAAAAGGGAGAAAGCTCACATCAACAAAATCAGAAGTGAAAGAGGATAATTAACAACAGACCCTGCAGAAATACAACGGATTATAAGAGAATACTATGAAAAACTCTATGCCAAGAAAATGGATAACCTAGAGGAAATGGATAAATTCTCGGACTCCTACAATCTCCCAAAGCTCACTCAAGAAGAAGCAGACAATTGGAACAGACCGATCACAAGGAAAGAGATTGAAACAGCCATCAAATCATCCCAAAGAATAAAACCACGGGACCAGATGGCTTTCCTGGGGAATTCTACCAAACTTTCAGAGAGGATTTAATACCTATCCTTTTCAAGCTATTCCAAAAAATTAGGGAAGATGGAATACTTCCTAACACATTCCAGGAGACCAACATCACGCTGATACCAAAGCCTGACGAGGACACCACGAAAAAAGAGAACTACAGGACAATATCGCTAATGAACATAGACGCAAAAATTCTCAACAAAATTTTGGCAACCAGAATTCAGCAATTCATCCAAAGATCATACATCATGATCAAGTGGGATTCATACCAGGGACACAGGAATGGTTCAGCATCCACAAATCAATCAACGTGATCCACCACATCAACAAACTGAAGAATGAATACCAGTTGATCATCTCAATGGATGCAGAGAAAGCATTTGAGAAGATCCAGCAGCCATTTATGATAAAAACTCTGAACAAAATGGGGATAGCAGGGAAAAACCTCAAGATAATAAAGGCCATATATGACAAACCCACAGCCAACATCATACTCAATGGGCAAAAATTGAGCGCCATCTCCCTGAAAACAAGAACGAGACAAGGATGCCCTCTATCACCACTCTCATTTAACATAGTACTGGAGGACCTGTCCAGAGAAATTAGACAAGAAAAAGGAATAAAATGAATCCAAAGAGGGAGGGAAGATGTGAAACTCTCGCTGTTTGCACATGACTTGATCTTATATATAGAAAACCCCAAAGAAATCATTGGAAAATGTTTAGAAGTAATCAACAACTACAGCAAAGTTGCAGGGTATAAAATCAATTTGCATAAATCAGTAGCATTTCTATACTCTAACAATGAACTAACAGAAAAAGAACTCAAGAACACAGTGCCATTCACAATTGCTACAAAAAGAATAAAACACCTCGGGGTGAATTTAACTAAGGAAGTGAAAGACCTATACTTTGAATATTACAAGGCTTCTCTGAAAGAAATGGATGATGACATAACGAGATGGAAAGACATCTCATGTCCATGGATTGTAAGAATAAACATAGTTAAGATGTCAATTCTACCTAAAGCAATCTACAGATTCAATGCCACCCCAATCAGAATACCAATGACATTCTTTACAGAAATAGAACAAAGAATCCTAAAGTTCATATGGGGCAACAAAAGACCCCGAATTGCTAAAGTAATCCTGAGAAAACAGAACAAAACTGGAGGAATCATAATCCCTGACTTCGAAACATACTACAAAGCTACAGTAATGAAAACAGCATTGTACTGTTACAAAAACAGGTGCACAAATCAGCGAAACAGAATTTCAAGCCCAGAAATAAAACCACACATCTATGGACAGCTAATCTTTGACAAAGGAGCTGAGGGCATACAATGGAGAAAAGAAAGTCTTTTCAACAAACGGTGCTGGGAAAACTGGAAAGCCACATGTAAAAGAATGAAAATTGACCATTCTTTCTCACCATTCATCAAAATAAATTCAAAATGGATCAAAGACCTAAAGGGGAGTCCTGAAACTATAAGGCTTCTATAAGAAAACGTAGGCAGTACACTCTTTGACATCAGTATTAAAAGAATCTTTTCGGGCACCATGTCTTCCCAGAGTAGGGAAACAATAGAAAGAATAAACAAATGGCACTTCATCAGAGTAAAGAGCTTCTTCAAGGTGAAGGAAAACAAGATTGAAACAAAAAAAAAGACCCACTAACTGGGAAAAAATATTTGCAAGTCATACATCCAACAAAGGCTTAATATACATGATATATAAAGAACTCACACAACTCAACAACAAAAAATCAAACAACTCTATCAAAAAATGGGCAGCAGACATGAACAGACGTTCCTCCAAAGAAGATATACGGATGGCCAATAGGCACATGGAAAGATGTTCATCATCGCTGATCATCAGGGAAATGCAAATCAAAACCACACTAAGATATCACCTTACACCCACTAGAATGACAGGAATAACCAAAACAAATAGTTATAAATGTTGGAGAGGTTGTGAAGACACTGCTGGTGGGAATGCAAATCCGTGCAGCCACTATGGAAACAGTATGGACATTCCTCAAAAAATTAAAAATAGAACTACCATACGACCCAGCTATCCCACTACTGGGTGTCTATCCAAAGAGTTTGAAATCAGCAATTCCAAAAGTCCCATGCACCCCAATGCTTATTGCAGCATTATTTACAATAGCCAAGATGTGGAAGCAATGTAAGCACCCATCAACACATGATTGGATAAAGAAGAAGTGGTATATATACACAACGGAATACTACTCAACCACAAAGAAGAACAAAATTGTCCCACTTGCTGCAACATGGATGGACCTTGAGTTAATTATGTTAAGTGAAATAAGCCAGATAGAGAAGGACGATCTCTGTATGACTCCACTCATATGAGGAATTTAAAAATGTAGACAAAGAGAACAGATTAGTGGCTACCAGGGGAAAGGTGTTGTGGGTGGTGGGCACAAAGTGTGAAGGGGTGCACCTACAACACGACTGACAAACAATAATGTACAACCGAAATTTCACAAGATTGTAACTTATTAACTCAATAAAAATTTTAAAAATCATAATCGTGTCCTGCACATGGTTATGGCGTATCTGTGTAATGGTTCCAGCATGTCTGGAATGTGGTTCTATCATGTCCGGGAAGTGGGTCCTGTGTGTCCATCAGGTGGTTCCAGCATGTCCGTAAGGTTGTTCCATCATGTCTGGCACGTGTTTCTTGAGTGTCTGGACTGTGGGTTATGCGTGTCCACTGAGTGGATCAGGGTTGTCTGGCAGGTGGTTCTGGCATGTGCAGCAGGTGATTCTGACGTGCCCAGCATCTGGTTCCAGCATGTTCTGCACCTGTTTCTGGCGTATTCAGCAGGTGGTTCAGTCCTGTCTGGCATGAGGTTCAGGCTTTTCCAGGAGCTGGTTCTGGCGTGTCTTGCAGGTGGTTCTAGCGTGTCTGGCAACTGGTTCCAGTGTGTCCAGCACGTGGTTCTGGCATAGCTGGCAGGTGGTTCCACCATGCCTGGCACCTGGTTCTGGCGTGTCCATCAGGTGTTTCTGGCCCAACAGGCACCTGGTTCTGGCATATCCAGGTGGTGACTCCGGCATGTCCAGCACCTGGTTCTGGAATATCTGACAGGTGGTTCTGGCATGGCCAGTGGGTGATTCCAGCATGTCAGGCAGGTGGCTACAGTGTATTTGGGACTTGATTCCATCATGTCCAGTTAGCGGATTTGGGGTGTCCGGGTGGTGGTTCAGGCATGTCTGGCAGGTTGTTCCCGCCTGTCCAGAATTTGGTTCTGGCATATCCAGGACCTAGTTCCAGTGTGTCTGGTGAGTGCTTCCGGTACGTCCAGCAGTTGGTTCTGGTGTATCTGGCAGGTGGTTTCACAGTGTCCCACATCTGGTTCCACCGTATCCAACAGGTGGTTCTAGCATGTCTTGCAGCTTGTTCCATGGTGTCAGGCAGGTGGTTCTGGTGTGTCTGACCGTAGTTCAGCCGTGTTTGGCGGGTGGATCAGTGCTGTGCAGCAGGTGGATCAGTCGTGTCCAGCAGTTGGTTGCAGCATATCTGAGGGTAATTCAGGTGTGTCCAGAAGGTGGTTCCTGCATGTCCATTGGGTGATTCCAGCAGTCCCCGCATGTGGTTGCATTGTGTCTGGCATGTGCTTCTGGCATGAAAGGGACATGATCCTGCCTTCTCTGGCATTTCGTTCCTGCATGTTAGGCAGGTGGTTCAGGCATTTCCAGTGGATGGTTCTGGTATGGTTGGTGGGTAGTTCCGGCGTGTCAGGCAGTTTGTTCAGGCATGTCTGTCAGCTGATCCAGGTGCATCCATCACATGGTCCAGGCATGACTGTCCCATGGTCCAGGCATTTGTGAAATGTGCTTCTGCTTTGCGCGTGTCCGGCAGCTGATTCAGGCCTTTCAGGGAGGTGCTTTAGGGGTGTCCAGCAGTTGGTCTGGGTGTGTCCAGCAAGTGGTTCCGGCATGTCCGTTGTGTCCTTCCAGTATGTCTGCCCTGCTGCTCCGGCGTGTTCGGCAGGTGGTTCAGGCATGTCAGTCAGGTGGTTCTGCTGTGTCTGGAAGGTGGTTCCCTTGTGTCCAGCAGGTGATTATGGCGGTTCCCACAGGTGGTTCCAGCATGTCTGGCAGGTTCTTCCAGCATGTCTGGGACCTGATTCTGGCATCTGTGGCAGGTGGTTCCAAAGTGTCCAGGTGGTTGTTCTGATGCATCTGGGACTTGGTTCCAGCATGTCCGGCAGGAGGTTCACACAATTCTGGCAGCTGACTCAGCCATGTCCACGAGCTGGTTCTAGCATGTTTGGCACCTGGTTCAGGTGTACCCAGCATGTGGTTCCGGAATGTCCATAATGTGGTTAAGGCTGGTCCAGCAGGCGGTTCAGGCTTGTCCGGTAGCTGCTTCAGGCATGTTTGGAATCTGGTTCCAGCCTGTCCTGGACCTGTTTCTGGTGTATCTAGCAGATGGTTCTAGCATGTTTGGGAGGTGGTTCCAGCATGTCTGACACATGGTTTTGGCGTATCCAACAGGTGATTTGGAAGTGTCCAGCTGGTGTTTCTGACATGTCCAGCACTTGGTCCTGGAGTATTCAGCAGGTGGTTTCAGTGTATTTGGCGCCTGGTTCCGGAATATCGAACATGTGCTTCCGGCATGTCTGGCAGGTGGTTCCTGTGTGTCTCTCATGTGGTTCTGGTACATTCACAAGGTGGTTCCGACATGTCAAGTGGGTGCTTCTGGCGTTTCTGGCAAGTGGTTCACCTGTGATTGGTTGGTGGATCAGTGCTGTCCAGCAGGTGGATGAGTTGTGTCAGCCAGTTGGTTACAGTGTATCCGGGAGTGATTATGGTGTGTCCAGGAGGTAGTTCCATTGTGTCTGGCAGGTGGTTCTGGCGTGTCTGTCAGGTGGCTCTAGCATGTCCAGAAGGTGGTTCCACCGTGTCCGGTGGGTGATTCCGGTGGTCCTCACAGGTGGTTCCAGCATGTCCAGCAGGTACTTCCAGCATGTCCAGCATGCTGTTCAGGCGTGTCTGTCAGCTGTCCCAGGTGCATCCAGCACATGGTCCAGGCATGGCCGTCCCGTGGTCCAGACATTTCTGAAAGGTGGTTCTGACGTGTCTGAAAGATGGTTTGGGCATGTCCAGCATCTGATTCAGGCTCTCTGGGAGGTTCTTTGGGGGTGTACAGCCGGTGGTCCGGGTGTGTCCGGCAAGTGGTTCTGGCGTGTCCGGCATGTCCTTCCAGTATGTCTGGCCTGTGGTTCCGGCGTGCCCAGCATGTAGTTCAGATTGTCCTTCAAGTGATTTAGGCATATCCAGCAGGTGGTTAAGTCCTGTCTGGCTGGTGGTTCAGTTGTGTCTCGCAGGTGGTTCCGGCGTGTCTGGTGGGTGATTCCGGCATGTCTTGCAGGTGGCTATGGTGTGTCCGTGACCTGATTCTGTCGTGTCCGGTTGGTGGTTCTGCCATGTCCAGGTGATGGTTCCAGCATGTCCTGCATGTGGTTCTGGCCTGTCTGGAAGATGGTTCTGGTGCATCTGGGACCTGGTTCCTGCATATCCGTCAGGTGATTTTGGCGTGTCCAGCATGTTGTTCCCACGTGTCAGGCTGGTTGTTCCAGATGTCCAGCAAGTGGTTCTGGCGTGTCCGGTACCTGTTTCTGGCATATCTGGCAGGTGGTTTCACAGTATACATCACCTGGTTCTGCAGTATATGACAGGTGGGTCTGGCATGTCTTGCAGATTGTTCTGGGGTGTCAGGCTGGTGGTTCCAGTGTGTCCAGCTGGTGGTTCAGCCGCATTTGGTGTTGGATCAGTGATGTCTAGCAGGTGGGTTACTCGTGTCCGGTGATTGGTTGCAGCATATCTGGGGGTGGTTCCATTGTGTCCGTCAGGTGGTTCAGGTTTTTCCAGCAGGTGGTTCAGTCGTGTCCTTCACCTGGTTCCGGCTTGTGCTGCAACTGTTTCTGGTGTGTCCAGGAGGTGGTTCCAGCGTGTGCGACAGGTGATTCTGGCATGTGTGCCACATGGTTCAGGCATATCTGGAATGTAGTTTCAGTGAATCAGGCACTTGGTTCCAGTGTATCTGACAGGTGGTTCCCGCATGTCTGGAATGTGGTTCCAGCATGTCTGGCACATAGTTCCAGCGTACCATTCAGGTGGTTATGGCATGTTCAGCAGGTGGTTCCAGCGTGTCTGACAGGTGGGTGAAGAGTGTCTGGCTGGTGAGTGAGGCATGTGCAGTGGGTGCTTCCAGCGTGTCCAGTGAGCTTTTCTGATGTGGCTGTTGGGTGGTCCAGGCATGTCCTTCGGGTGGTTCAGGCTGGTCAGGCAGGTTGTTCAGGCTTGTCCAGCAGCCAGTTCTGGTGTTCTTGCCACCTGGTTCTGGTGTAACTGGCAGGTGGTTCCAGCATGTCCCTCAGGTGGTTCAGTCGTGTCTGGCACATGGTTTAGGCATGCGCGACAACTGTTTCTGGAGTATCCGGCAGGTGGTTCAGGCGTGTCCAGCAGGTGGTTCTGGTATTTCCAGTGGGTGATTCCGGCATATCCAGCAAGTGGTTCCGTCATCTCTGGCACCTGGTTCTGCCTTATCTGGCAGGTGGTTCTGGCCTGTCCATCAAGTGATTCAGGCATATCCGGCAGCTGGTTCAGTCTTCTCTGGCAGGTGGTTCAGGCTTGTTCAGCAGCTACTTCTGGCGTGTCTGACATCTGGTTCTTGTATTTCTGGCTGGTGGTTCCCACTCATCAGGCAGTTGGTTCCGGCGTGTCCCGCACCTGTTATGTGTTTCCAGCATAAGATGCACTTGGTTCTGGTGTATCTAGAAGGTGCTTTCCATCCTTCTGGAAGGTTGTTCCGGTGTTTCTGGCAGGTGGTTCAGGCATGTCCGTCAGGTTGTCGCTGCATGTCCAGAGATTGTTCTGGCATGTCTGGCACCTGGTTCCAACATGTCCGACAGGTGGTTCCGGCATGTCAAACAGATGGTTCTGGCACATGGGGGAGGTGATTCCAGAGTGTCTGGCTTGTGGTTCAGGCGTGTCCAGCAGGTGGTTCAGGCCTGTCTGGCATGTGGCTCTGGCATATCTGACAGGTGGTTCCAGCATGCCCGGCATGTGGTTCCGGAGTGTCCGTCAAGTGGTTCAGGTGTATACAGAAGGTGGTTCAGTCTTATCTGGCAAGTAGTTCCGGCAGGTCTGGCCAGTGGTACCAGCATGTCATTCAGGTGGTTCCAGCGTGTCAGGCAGGGGTTTCCTGCTTGTCTGGCATGAGTTTCTGGTATGTCTAGAAGGAGGTTCCGACTTGTCCATTGGGTGTTTGTGGGGTGACCAGCAGTTGTTTCATGCATGTCAGGCAGGTGATTCCGGTGTGTCCGGGAGGTGGCTACGGCGTGTCTGGACCTGATTCTGTCCTGTTTGGTTGGTGGTTTTGGCATGTTCAGCTGGTGGTTCCAGCGTGTCTGGCAGGTTTTTCCGGCCTTTCTGGAAGTTGGTTCAGGCGTATCCTGGACCTGGTTCTGGTGTATCCAGCAGGAGATTTTGGCGTGTCTGGCAGGTTGTTCCGGCGTGTCTGGCAGGTAGTTCAGGTGTGTCTGTCAGCTGGTCCAGGTGCATCTGGCACATGGTCAAGGCATGGACATCCCGTGGTCCAGGCATTTCTGAAATGTGGTTCTGATGTGTCCAAAGGATGGTTTGGGCATGTCTGGCATCTGATATAGGCCTCTCCGGGAGGTGCTTTGGTGGTGTCCGGCAGGTGGTCCGGGTGTGTCCGGCAAGTGGTTCTGGTGTGTCCAGCATGTCCTTCCAGTATTTCTGGCCTGTGGTTCCGGCATGTGCAGCAGGCGATTCTGGCGTGTCCGGCACCTGGCTCTAGGGTGTTCGGCAGGTGGCTCCAACATATCCAACAGATGATTCCAGTGCCTACTGAAAGTGGTTCTGGCGTGTCTGGCAGGTGGATCAGGCTTGTCCAGCAGCTGGTTCAGTCATGTCCAGCACCTGGTTCTGGCGTGTGCAACACCTGTTTCTGGCACATCTGGAAAGTGGTTCTGGCGTCTCTGGCACCTGGTTCTGGCATACCTGACAGGTGGTTCTGGTATGCCTGGCATGTGGTTCCAGAATGTCCATCAAGTGGTTCAGGCATATCAGGCAGTTGGTTCAGTCTTGTCTGGCAGGTTGTTCAGTTGTGTCTGGCAGGTGGTTCGGGCATGTCCAGCTGGTGATTCTGGCGTGTCTGGCAGGTGGCTATGGTTTGTCCAGAACCTGATTCTGTCATTTCTGGTTGACGGTTCTGATGTGTCCGGGTGGTGGTTCTGGCGTGTCCAGAAGGTGGTTCCATCATGTTGGGCAGGTGATTCCAGTGGTTCCCACAGATGGTTCTAGTGTGTCCAGCAGGTGCTTCCGGCATATCTGGCAATTGGTTCCAACGTTTCAGGCAGATCGTTCAGGCATTTCTGGTGGATGGTTCTGGTATATCTGGCCGGTAGTTCCAGCGTGTCTGGCAGGTTGTTCAGGCGTGTCTTTCAGCTGGTCCAGGTGCATCCAGCACATGGTCCAGGCATGGCTGTCCTGTGCTCCAGGAGTTTCTGTAACGTGGTTCTGATGTGTCCGAAAGATGGTTTGGGTGTGTCCAGCATCTGATTCAGGCCTCTCTGGGAGGTGCTTCAGGGTTGTCTGGCAGGTGGTCCGGGTGTGTCTGGCAAGTGGTTCTTGCGTGACTGGCATGTCCTTCCAGTATGTCTGGCCTGTGGTTCCAGTGTATGCAGCAGGCAGTTCTGGCGTTCTGGCAAGTTGTTCAGGTGTGTCCATCATGTGGTCCAGGTGCATCTGGCATGGGGTCCAGGCATGGCCGTCCCATTGTCCAGGCATTTCTGAAACGTGGTTCTTATGTGTCCAAAAGGTGGTTTGAGTGTGTCTGGCAGGTGGTTCTGGCATGCCCTGCATGTGGTTCAGGCGTGTCTGGCACTTGGTTCAGGCTTGTCTGACAGGTGATTCATGCATGTCTGGCACGTGGTCCAGTGTTTCCCACATATGGTTCTGGCATATCTGGCAGCTGGTTTAGGCCTCTCTGGCAGGTGCTTCGGGTGCGTCCGGCACGTGGTTCTGGCATGTCCATCAGGTGGTTCCGGCATGTCCCGCAGGTTGTTCTGACATGTCTGGCATCTGGTTGTGGTGTGTCCGGATCACGCTTCAGGCATGTTCAACAGATGGTTCCAGTGCCTATGGAAGGTGGTTCAGGCTTCTTTAGCAGGTGGCTCAGGCTTGTCTGGCAGGTGCTTCAGTCGTGTCCAGCATCTGGTTCCGTTGTGTGCTGCATCTGTTTCTGGAGTATGCAGCAGGCGGTTCCAGCGTGTCAGGAAGTTGGTTCCGGCATGTCTGGCAGGTGGTTCTGGCGTGTCCAGCGCATGGTTCCAGAGTATCAGGCAGGTGATTTTGACATGTCCGGCAGGTGGTTCTGGCTTGTCTGGAAGATGGTTCTGGCATACTTGGCAGGTGGTTTCAGAGTATCTGGCACCTGGTTCTGGCATATCCAAGAGGTGGTTCTGGAATGTCTGGCATGGGGTTCCAGTATTTCCAGAAGGTAGTTCCGGTGTGTCTGGTGGGTTCTTCTGGCATGTCTGGCATTTGGCCCTGGAGTGTCTGGCAGGTCATTCTGGTGTGCCCAGCATGTGCTTCTGGACTGTCTGGCAGGTGGTTCAGCATGTCCCGGACCTGATACCAACGTGTCTGGCCTGTGGTTGTGGCGTGTCCGAGTTGTGGTTCCAGTGTTTCTGTTGGGTGTTTCTGGCATGTCCAGGGTGTTGTTCTGGCATATAAGGGGCCTGGTTCCTGCGTACCCAACAGGTGATTTTGACATGTCCAGCAGGTGGTTCCGGCGTGTCCAACTGATGGTTCCGGTGCATCCAGAAGGTGGTTCCGGTTTGTCCAGCAGGGGGTTCAGTCATGTCCAGCACTTGGTTCTGGTGTGTGCTGCACCTGTTTCTGGTGCATCCAGCAGGTGGTTCCAAGGTGTCCAGGATATGATTGCAGCATGTCCAGCAGGTGGTTCTGGCATGTCCGGCAGGTGATCCTGGTGTGTCCGACAGTTGGTTCCCGAATGTCCGGTGGGTGATTCCGGAGTGTCCGGCAGGTGGCTACGGCATTTCTTTGACCTGATTCCATTGTGTCTGGTTGGTGATTTTGGTATGTCTGGGTGGTGGTTCCGGCGTGTACAGCAGGTTGTTCCAGACTGTCCAGGTGTTGGTTCTGGTGTATCCGAGACCTGTTGCGGTGTATCTGGCAGGTGATTTAGGCATGTCCAGCATGTTGCTCCGTCATGTCAGGCAGGTGGTTCCGGCTTGTCCAGCAGGTGGGTCTGGCGTGTCCAGCACCTGGTTCTGGTGTATCCGGTAGGTGGTTGCATGGTGTCTGGCACCTGGTTCCAACATATCTGACAGGTGGTTCCGGCATATTTGGCAGCTGGTTCTGGTATAACTGAGAGGTGGCTCTGGCATGCCCAGAATGTGGTTCCAGAGTGTCTGTCTGGTGGATTAGGTGTATGCGGCAGGTAGTTCAGTCTTGTCTGGCAGGTGGTTCAGATTTGTCTGGAAGGTGGTTCCAGCTTGTCCAGCAGGTGATTCCAGTGTGTCTGGCAGGTGGCTACGGCATGGCCGGAACCTGATTCCATCATGTGAGGTTGGTGGTTGTGGCATGTCCAGCAGGTGGCTCTGGTGTGTCCATCACCTGGTTTGGGCATATCTGGCAGGTGGATTCACAGTGTCTGGTACCTGGTTCTGCCGTCTCTGACAGGTGGTTCTGGCAAGTGTGACATGTGGTTCTGGGGTGTCAGGCAGGTGGTTCTGGCATGTCTGTCCAGTGGTTCATCTGTTATTGACAGGTGGATCACTGCTGTCCAGCAGGTGGATCAGTCATATCTGCTGGTTGATTGCAGCATATCCGGGGGTGGTTCCGGCATGTCCAGGAGGTCGTTCCATCATGTCTGGCAGATGGTTCTGGCGTGTCAGTCATGTGGTTCTAGCATGTCCAGGAGGTGGTTCTGCCATGTCTGGCAGGTGATTCTGGCATTCCTCACAGTTGGTTCCAGCGTGTCCAGCAGGTACTTCCAGCATGTCTGTTACCTGATTCTGGCATCTCTGGTGGGTGGTTCCAGAGTGTCTGGGTGGTGGTTCTGATGTGTCCAGCAGTTGGATCCAACGTGTCAGGCAGGTGGTTCAAATGTGTCTGGTGGGTGGTTCCAGCATGTGCAACAGATGGTTCCCGCATGTCCGGAAGTTGGTTTCGGCATGTCTGGCAGGTGGGTCAGTGCTCTCCAGCAGATGGTTCAGGCTTGTCCAGGAGGTAATTCACTCGTGTCCAGCACCTGGTTCTGGCATGTGCTGCAACTGTTTCTGGCATATCTGGAAGGTGGTTACAGGGTGTGCGAAGGGTGGTTCTGGCGTCTTTGGCACCTGGTTCCAGTGTATCTGGATGTAGTTTCAGTGTATCAGGCACCTGTTTCCAGCGTATATGACAGGTTGTTCCGGTGTGTCTGGAATGTGGTTCCAACGTGTCTGGCAGGTAGTTCCACCATGTCGTTCAGGTGGTTATGGCATGTTCGGCAGGTGTCTCCGGCAGCTCCAGCAGGTGGTTCCAGTGTGTCTGGCAAGTGAATGAAGCATGTCCATCTGGTGATTGAGGCATGTCTGGCAGGTGCTTCTGGCATATAAGGGGCCTGGTTCTGTCATTTCAAGCAGGTGGTTCCGTCATGTCCGGCAGGTGGTTCAGTCTTGTCTTGCAGGTGGTTCAGTTTTGTCTGGCAGATGGTTGTGGCATATCTGGCCAGTGGTACCGGTGTGTCATTCATGTAGTTCTGGTGTGTGAGGCAGGGGTTTCCTGTGTGTCTGGCATGAGTTTCAGGTATGTCCTGAAGGTGGTTCTGATGTGTCTGGTGGGTGCTTCTGGCGTGTCTGGCAGTTGGTTCCCGCATGTCCGGCAGGTTATTCTGGCATGTCCAGCAGGTGGCTACGGCGTTTCTGGGACCTAATTCCATTGTGTCCGGTTGGTGGTTTTGGCATGTCCGTGTGGTGGTTCCAGCGTGTCCAGCAAGTTGTTCCGACCTGTCTGGAAGTTGGTTCTGGTGTATCCGGGAGTTCATTTCAGCATGTCTGGCAGGTTGTTCTGGCATGTGAGTCAGGTGGTTCTGGCTTGTCCAGCAGGTGGTTCTGTACTGTCCATCAAGTGGTTCAGGAATATTTGGCATGTGGTTCAGGTTTGTCCAGCAGCTGGTTCTGGCATGTCTTGCAGGTGGTTCTGGCGTGTCTGGCACCTGGGTCCAGCGTGTTCGGCAGGTGGTTCCGCTGTGTCCAGCACCTGGTTCTGGTGTATTTGGCAGGTGGTTTAAGAGTGTCCGGCACCTGATTCTGGCGTATTCAGCAGGTGGTTTCAACATATCCGGCATCTGGTTCCAGCATTTCTGTCACCCGGTTCTGTTGTAACCAGCAAGTTGCTCCAGCATGTCCAGAAAGTGATTCCGGCGTGTGCGATGGGTGGTTCCAGCATGTGCAGCATTTGGCTCCAGCGTGTCCACCAGGTGCTCCCTGCGTCTCTAGGACCTCATTCTGGTGTGTCCGGCAGGTGGTTCTGGCATATCCCAGACCTGGTTCCGGTATGTCGGGCGGATGGTCCTGGTGTTTCCGAGTGGTGGTTCCAGTGTGTCCAGTGGGTGGTTCCGGCATGTGCCGTGGGTTGTTCCAGCATATAAGGGGCGTGGTTCTGGCATAACCGAGAGGTGATTTTCATGACTCAAGCAGGTGGTTCCAGCATGTCCAGTGGGTAGTTCTGGCGCATCCGAGGGTGGATAACGCTTGTCCGGTGGGTGGTTTCGGTGTGGCCGGGTGGTGGTTCCATCGTGTCCAGTGGGTGGTTCTGCCGAGTCTGGCACCTCATTCCGGCATATCTGGCAGGTTATTCTGGCCTGCCAGGCAGGTGGTTCTGGAGTGTCCATCAAGTGGTTCAGGCATACCTGGCAGGTGGTTCCAGTGTGTCTGGTAACTGGTTTTGGCATATCCCGCAGGTGGTTCTGGCATGTCCGGCACCTGGTTCTGGCGTATCTGGCAGGTTGTTTCAGTGCATCAGGCACTGGGTTCTGGCGTATCCGACAGGTGGTTCTGGTGTGTCTGGAATGTGCTTCTGGCGTGTCTGGCCAGTGGTTCTGGTGTGTTCTTCAGGTGGTTCCAGCATGTCTGGCATGTCGTTTCAGAGTGTCCTGTGGGTGGATCATGCATGTCCTGTGGATGATTCTGGTGAGTCCAGTGGGCGGTTCAGCTGTGTTGGGTGGGTGGATCAGTGGTGTCTGGCGGGTGGATTAATCATATCCTGCCGGTGGTTATGGCATGTCCGTGGCATGTTTCCAACGTGTCAGGAATGTTGTTCAGTCGTGTCCAGGAAGTGTTTCCTGCGTGTCCATCAGGTGGTTCCAGAAAGTCCAGAAGGTGGTTCCATTGTGTCCGAGGGAGATTCCGGCATATCTGGTAGGTGCTTCCTGCATGTCCAGCCTGTGGTTCTGGCGTGTCTGCCGGTTGGATCAGGGTGTCCAGAGGTGACTCCGGCGTGTCCAGCAAGTGGTTCCAGCATGTGTGGCACCTGGTTCCAGCATGCCCAGCAGGTGTTTCTGGCACATCATTGTGGCATATCAGGCAGGTGGTTTCAGCATATCTGGCACCTGGTTCCAGTGTATCCAACAGCTGGTTCTGATGGGTCTGGCAGTTGGTTTCAGCATGTCTGGCAGGTAGTTCCGGTGTGTCCTTCAGGTGATTCTGGCGTGTAATGCAGGTGGTTGTGGCATGTTCGGGACCTGATTCTGGCATGTCCAGTGGGTGGTTCCTTTGTGTCTGGTTTGTGGATCTAGTGTGTCCGGTGGGTTTTTCTGGCGTATCTGGACCTGGTTCCAGTGCATCTGGCAGGTGATTTTGGCTTGTCTGGCAGGTGGTTCCGGTGTGTCCGGCATGTGGTTCAGGTGTGTCCAGTAGGTGGTTCCAGCATGCCAAGGACCTGATTCTGGCCTGCCCAGCAGAAGGTTGTGATGTGTCCGCCTGGTGGTTCTGGCATTTCCAGGGCCTGATTACTGCATGTCTGGTGGGTGGTTCCAGCATGTCAGGATGGTGCTCGGGCATGTGTGACAGGTGCTTCGGGCATGTCCAGCAGGTGGTCCGGGTGTGTCTGGTGGGTGGTTATGGTGTGTCAGGCATGTTCTGCCAGCATGTCTGGCCTGTGGTTCCAGCATGTGTGGCAGTTGGATAAGGGTTGTCCTGTGGGTGGTTTGGTTGTGTCTGGTTGCTGGTTCCATTGTGTCCAGCAGGTGGTTCTGGAGTGTCCTTCAGGTGGTTCCGGCATGTCCAGCAGGTGGTAGTAACGTGTCTGACATCTGGTTGCAGCGTGTGCTGCACTTCTTTCTGGCATATCTGGCAGGTGGTTCAGTGTTGTCCAGCAGGTGGTTTTGGCATATCTGGCAGGTGGTTCCAGACTGTCCCTCAAGTGGTTCAGGCATGTCCGGCATTTCATTCAGGCTTGTCCGACAGGTGGTTCAGGCGTGTCTGGCACCTGGCCCGGCGTGTCCAGCACCTGGTTCTGGTGTATCGGGCAGTCTTTCTGGTGTGTCTGGCATGTGTTTTGGGCATTCCTGGAAGGTGGTTCTGTCGTTTCCAGCGGGTGGTTAAGGCATGTCCAGCAGGTGGTTCCGGTGTTTCTGGTGGATGGTTCCAGTATGTCTGGCAGGTACTTCCATTGTGTCTGACGGGTGGTTCTGGCGAGTCTGGCACCTGCTTCTGGCATATCTGGCAGGTGGTTCCAGCATGTCCGGAGGTGGTTCCTGACTGTCCGTCAAGTGGTTCAGATGTATTTGGAAGGTAGTTCAGTCTTTTCTGGACTGTGGTTCAGGCTTGTCCAGCAGCTGTTTCGGGCATGCCTTGCAGGTTGTTCCAGCATATCTGGTACCTGGTTCCAGCATGTCCAGGATGTGGTTCCGGCGTATCAGGCAGGTGGTTCTGCCGTGTCTGGCACCTGGTTCTGGTGTGTCTGTCAGGTGTTTCTGGCCTTACAGTCACCTGGTTCTGGCATATCAGGGAGTTTGTTCTGGTGCTTCCGGCAGGTGGTTCTTGTGTGTCTGGCACCTGGTTCCAGCATGTCCGGCAGGTGGTTCTGCCTGTCTGGCAAGTTGTTCAGGTGTGTCCATCAGGTGGTCCAGGTGCGTCCCGCAGGTGGTCCAGGCATGGCCATTCTGTGGTCCAGGCATTTCTTAAGCATGGCTCTGACATGTCCGAAAGGTTGTTTGAGTGTGTCTGGCAGGTGGTTCAGGCATGTCTGGCACTTGATTCAGGCTTGTCTGACAGGTGACTCTGGCATGTAAGGCACATGGTTCAGCATGTCCCACACATGGTTCTGGTGTATCTCACAGCTGTTTCAGGCCTGTCTGGCAGGTGCTTTGGGCATGTCTGACACATGGTTCCAGCATGTCTGGAACCTGGTTCTGGTGTACCTGACAGGTGGTTCCAGTGTGTCTGGCAGGTGGTTCTGGCATGTCTGGGATGTGCTTTCAGTGTGTCCTTCAGTTGGTTCCAGCATGTCTGGCAGGTGGTTCCACTGTGTCCTACAGGTGGATCATGTGTGTCTGGCAGGTGGTTCAGGCTTCTCCGGCAGGAGGTTCAGCTGTGTCCGGCTCCTGCTCGCGGCCTGTGTGGCAGCTGTTCTGCCATATCCAACAGGTGTTTCTGGCATGTCCAGCAGGTGGTTCTGGCATTTCTGGCACCTGGTTCTGGCATATCTGGCAGGTGGTTTCAGCATATCTAGCATGTGGCTCCAGCATGTCCAGTACCTTGTTCTGACATGTCCAGCAGGTGGTTCCGTCAGTCTGGCAGGTTGTTGCAGTGTGTCTGGAGGGTGCATCAAGCATGTCTGGTGGGTGATTCAGGTGTGTCCAATGGGTGGTTAGGCATCTCTGGCGGGTGGTTCAGTCTTGTCTGGCATGCAGTTCAGGCTTCTCCAGCAGCTGGTTCCAGTGTGTTTTGCAGGTGGTTTCCACATGTCTGGCAGGTTGTTCAGGCGTGTCCGTCAGTTGGTCCAGGTGCATCCGGCATGTGGTTCAGGCATGGCCCTCCCATGGGCCAGGCGTTTCTGAAACTTGGTTCTGACGTGTGCAAAAGGTGGTTTGGGTATGTCTGGCAGCTGGTTCAGGCCTCTCTGGCAGGTGCTTTGGGTGTGTCTGGGATGTGGTTCCAGTGTGTATGGCACGTCCTTCCTGTATGTCTGGGCTGTGGCTCTGGGGTGTCAGGCGGGTGGATAAGTGTTGTCAAGGGGTTGGTTGAGGCTTGTCTGGCAGGTGGTTCTGGCGTGTCACGCAGGTGGTTCAGGTGTGTCTGGCACTTCGCTCAGGCTTGTCCCACAGGTGGTTCAGGAATGTCAGACACCTGGTTGGGCGTGTCCAGCACATGGTTCTGGCATATCTGGCAGGTCGTTCTGGCGTGTCTGGCACGTGGTTGGGGTGTGTCCGGAAGGTGGTTCTGTCATGTCCAGCAGGTGCTTCAGGCGTGTCCAGCACCTGGTTCTGGCATCTCCAGCAGGTAGTTTCAGCATATCCGGCAGGGGATTCCACTGTGGCCGGCAACTGGTTCCAGCATGTCCGCCAGGTGGTTCTGGGGGCCTAGCCGGTTGTTCTAGCATGTCTAGAGGGTGAACCAATCCTGTCCAGTGGGTGGTTACAGCATGTCCGGGGGGTTGTTCTCGCATGTACTGAGGGTGGTTTGGTCATGTCTGGCAGTTGATTGCAGCCTGTCTGGTGGGTGGATGAAGCATGTCTGGTGGGTAATTCAGGCATGTCTGGTGGGTGGTTCAGGCGTGTCCGGTGGGTTGTTCTGGCACGTCCAGAAACTGGTTCCCGCATGTCCCACAAGTGGTTCAGGCCTCTCCAGCAGGTGTCTCAGGCTTGTCGGTCAGGTGGTTCAGTTGTGTCCGGCACCTGGTTCTGACATGTGCTGCACTTGTGTCTGGCATATCCAGCAAGTGGTTCCTGAGTGTCTGGCACGTGGTTCCAGAGTATCATGCAGGTCGTTTTGACGTGTCCAGTGGGTTTTTCCAGTGTGTCTGGCACCTGGTTCCGGCATATCCAGCAGGAAGTTTCAGCGAATCAGGCACCTGGTTCTGGCATATCTGACAAGTGGTTCCAGTATGTCTTGCAGGTTGTTCCAGCCTGTCTGGTGGGTATTTCCAGCATGTCCTTCAGGTGGTTCCAGTATTTTCAGCAGATGGTTCCGGCATGTCTGGCAGGTGGATGGAGCGTGTCCAGTGGGTGATTGAGTCACCTCCAGTGTGTGGTTCTGGCTGGTCTGCCAGGTGTTTCAGGCTTGTCCGGCAGCTGGTTCAGGCGTGTCCAGCACCTGATTCTGTTGTTTCTGCCAGCTGGTTCCGGCAGGTGGTCCAGCATGTCCTGCAAGTGGTTCCATTGTGTCCAGCAGGTGATTCCTGCGTTTCCAGTGGGTGGTTCTGGCATATCTGGCAGGTGGCTCTGGTGTGTCTGGCACCTGATTCTGGAATGCCCGGGGAGTGGTTCCAGCTTGAGCAGAAGGTGGTTCCATTGTGTGTCAGGTGGTTCAGGCATGTCCAATAGATGGTTCTGGCATGTCCAGCACTCTCCAGCAGGTGGTTCAGGCTTGTCTGGCAGGTGGTTCAGTCATGTCTGGCACCTGGTTCCAGCGTTTGTGACACTTGTTTCTGGCGTAACCGACAGGTGTTTCCAGCATGTCTGGTAGGTGGTTCCGGCATGTCCAGCACATGGTTCCAGAGTATTCTGCAGGTGATTTCAATGTGTCTGGCAGGTGGTTTCAGCGTGCCCGGCACCTGGTTCCTTTGCATCCGACAGGTGGTTCTGGAGTGTCCAACATGTGGTTCTGGCGTGGCCAGCAGGTGGTTCCAGCATGTCCACCACCTGGTCCTGGCATGTCTTTTGGGTGTTCTGGAGTGTCTGGCACCTGGTTCCAGTGTGTCCAGCGGGTGGTTCTGCTATGTCTGGCAGGTTGTTCCAGCATATAAGGGGCCTGGTTCTGGTGTATCTGGCAGATAATTTTGGCGTCTCTGGCAGGTGGTTCTGACGAGTCAAGCAGGTGGTTCTGGTGCGTCCAGCAGGTGGTTCTGGAGTGCCCAGCATGTGGTTCTGGAGTGTTTGTCAAGTGGTTCAGGCGTATCTGGCAGCTGGTTCAATCATGTCTGGCATGTGGTTCAGATTTGTCTGGCCAGTGGTACCAGCATTTCGTTCGGGTGGTTCTGGCATGTAAGGCAGGGGGTTCCTGTGTGTCTGGCATGAGTTTCTGGTATGTCCGGAAGATGGTTCCGGAGTGACCGATGGGTGCTTCTGGCTTGTCTGGCAGTTGGTTCCCACATGCCCGGCAGGTGATTCCGGCATGTCTTTCACATGGTTCTGGTGTATCTGGCAGGTGGTTCCAGCATATCAGGCAGGTGGATCTGGTGTGTCCGCCACCTGGTTCCGGCACATGCTGTGGTTGGTTCTGGTAGTCCGGTAGGTTGTTTGAGCTCGTCTGGAGGGTGGATCAAGTATGTCTGGTGGGTGATTCAGGTGTGGCCAGGGAGTCGTTCAGGCCTGTATGACGGGTGGTACAGGATTGTCTGACAGGTGGTTCAGACTTGTCCGGGAGGTGGTTCAGGCGTGTCTGGCACCCGGTTCTGGCATAACGGCCACCTTGTTCTGGCGTTTCCAGTGAGTAGATCTGGCGTCTCCTTCAGGTGGTTCTGGCATGTCATGCAGGTGGTTGTGGCATGTCCGGAACCTGATTCCAGCCTGTCAGGCGTGTGGTTCCTTTGTGTCCGGGTAGTGGATCTGGTGTGTCCAGTGTTTTGTTCTGGCATATCTGGACCTGGTTCCAGTGCAATCAGCAGGTGACTCCTGGAATGTCTGGCAGGTTGTTCCGGCATGTCAGTCAAGTGGTTCTGCCTTGTCTGGCAGGTGTTTCTGGGGTATCTAGCAGGTCGTTCCACCGTGTCTGGCTCATGTTTTGGGCTTCTGCAGGAGAAGGTTCTGTTCTGTCCAGTGGCTGGTTCAGGCGTGTCCAGGACCTGGTTCCAGCCTGTGCTGGACCTGTTTTTGGTGTATCCAGCAGATGGTTCCAGCATGTCCAGCAGGTGGTTCCAGTGTGTCCGGCAGGTTTTTCCGGACTGTCCAGCAGGTGGTTCCGGCATGTCCCGGTGCTGATTCCGGCATGTCTAGTGGTTGGTTCCGGCATGTCTGAGTGGTGTCCAGCGTGTCTGGTGGGTGGTTCCAGCATTTCCGGTGGGTTGTTCCAACGTATAAGGAGGCTGGTTCTGGCGTATCTGGCAGGTGATTTCGGCATGTCCAGCCTGTGGTTCCAGCCTATCTGGCGGGTGGATGAGGGTTGTTCAGTGGCTTTTTCCTGCGTGTCCGGCAGGTGGTTCCGGGTGTCCAGTAGGTGGTTCCAGCATGTACAGAAGGTGATTCCAGGCTGTCTGGCACCTGATTCAGGCATGTCGGGCAGGTGGGTCATGTATGTTTGTCAGTTGGTTCAGGTGTGTCCTGCAGGTGGTTCTGGCGTGTCCAACAGGTGGTTCAGGCCTGTCCAGCAACTGGTTCTGGCATGTTCTGCACGTGTTTCTGGTGTATCTGGCAGGTGGTTCCGGCATGTCTGGCACACTGTTCAGGCATATCCTGCAGGTAATTCTGAAGTGTCTGGCAGGTGGTCCTGGTGTGTCTGGCACTTGGTTCTGGCATAGGCGGCAGATAGTTTCAATGAATCAGGCACCTGGTTCTGGCGTTTCTGACACGTGTTTCTGGTGTGTCTTGATTGTGGTTCCCGCGTGTCCAGCAGGTAGTTCTGGTGTGTCATTCAGGTGGTTCAGGCATGTTCGGCAGGTGGTTCCGGCGTGTCCGGCAGGTGGTTCATGCATGTCTGGCAGGTGTTTCCGGCGTGTCCTGCATGTGGATCATGCACGTCCAGTGAGTCATTACCGTGTATCTGGTGGGTGCTTCAGCCATGTTCAGTGGGTGAATCAGTGGTGTCTGGCAGGTGTATCAGTCGTGTCCAGTGGTTGGTTCTGGCATGTCTTGTGGGTGGTTTCAGCATGTTCAGAGGATCGTTCTGGTATGTCTGGAGGTTCATTCTGGCATGTCCAGTGGGTGGTTCCAGCGTTTTAAGCATCTGGTTCCAGAGTGTCTGGCAAATGGTTCTGCTGTGTCTGGGGGGTGGTTCTGGCATATCTGGCAGGTGGTTTCAGTGTATCTGGCACTCGGTTCAGGCATATGTGACAGGTGATTATGGCATGTCCAGCAGGTGGTTCAGGCCTCTCTGGCAGGTGGTTCAGGCTTGTCTGGCAGGTTGTTCAGGCATGTCCAGCGGTTGGTTCAGGGTGGTCCAGCAGGTTTTTCAGGCTTGTCTGGCAGCCGGTTCTGGCATTCCTGCCACCTGGTTCCAGTGTAATGGGCAGGTGGTTCCAGCATGTCCAGTTGGTGATTCTGGCGTGTCAGTCAGGTGGTTCCAGTGCGTCTGGATGGTGATTCTATCATGTCTGGCCTGTGGTTCTGGTGTGTCGGTCTGGTGGATCAGGATTGTCCGGCGGTTTTTTCCTGCCTGTCCAGCAGGTGGTTCCAGCATTTCTGGAATGTGGTTATGGTGTGTCTGGCACTTTCTTCTGGCATGTCCAGTGGGTAAATCCGGCATGTCTGGCAGGTGATTCTGGACTGTCCAGTAGGTGGTTCTGGCATGTCCCGGACCTGATTCCAGCGTGTATTAGTGGTGGTTCTAGTGTGTATGGCAGGTGGTTCTGGCATGTCTGGGGCCTGTTTCAGCATTTCCTCCACCTGGTTCTGGCATATCTGGCAGGTGGTTCTGGCATGTCTGGACAGTGGTTCAGGCATTTCAGGTGGGTGGTTCTGGCAAGTCCAGCAGGTGGTTCCAGTGTCTAGTAGGTTGTCTTGCACGTCTGGCAGGTTGTTAAAGCATGTCCATCATGTGGTTCAGGTTCATCTGGCGTGTGGTCCAGGCATGACCGTCCCATGGTCCAGGAATTTCTGAAACTTTTTTTTGACGTGTCTGAATAGTGGTTTGGGCATGTCCAGCTGGTGCTTCGGGCGTGTCCAGCAGTTGGTCTGGGTGTGTCCTGGGGTGGGTCCATACTTGTCTGGCAGGTGGTTCATTTGTGTCCGGCACCTGGTTTCGGCATGTGCGACACCTGTGTCTGGTATATCTGGCAGGTGGTTCCGGCCTGTCCAGCAGGTGGGTCACATATGTCTGGCAAGTAGTTCAGGTGTGTCTGGCACTTGGTTCAGGCTTGTCCAACAGGCAGTTCATGCCTTTCCGGATGGTGGTTCTGGCTTGTCTGCCACCTGGTTCTGGCATATCTGGCAGGTGGTTTCAGCTTGCCTGGCATGTGGTTACGGACTGTCTGTAAAGTGGTCCAGGCTGGTCCAGCAGTTGGTTCAGTATTGTCCGGCAGCTGGGTCAGGTGTGCCTGCTTCCAGCCTGTGCTGGACCTGTTTCTGGTGTATCTGGCAGATGGTTCAGGCGTGTCCAGTAGGTGGTTCACGCAAGTCTGGCAGGTGGTTCAGGCGTGTCCAGGAGGTGGTTCTGGCGTGTCTCACACCTGGTTCAGATGTGCCGTGCATATGGTTCCAGAATGTCTGTAAAGTGGTTTAGGCCGGTCCAGCAGGTGGTTCAGGCTTGCCCAGCAGCTGCTTCAGGCGTGTCTGGCACCTGGTTCTGGCCTGTGCTGGACCTGTTTCTGGTGTATCCAGCAGGTGGTTCTGGCATGTCCAGTAGCTCATTCTGGTATAACTGGCAGATGACTTGGACGTGTCTGGCAGGTGTTTCCAGCATGTCTGGCACCTGGTTCCAGCATGTCCATCAGTTGGCTCCTGCATGTCCACTAGATGCTTCCGGCATACCTGAAAGGTCATTCTGGCGTGTCCTGCATGTGGTTCAGGCCTCTCCAGCAGGTGGTTCAGGCTTGTCCGTCAGGTGGTTCAGTAATGTCCAGCACATGGTCCTGGTGTGTGCAATACCTGTTTCTGGCTTACCCTGCAGGTTGTTCTGGCATGTCCAGCAGGTGGTTCACACAAGTCTGGCAGGTGGTTCAGGCTTGTCCAGCGGGTGGTCCAGGTGCATCCAGCACATGGTCCAGGCATGACCCTCCTGTGGTCCAGGCATTACTGAAACGTTGTTCTGACGTGTCTGAAAGGTGATTTGCATGTGTCCGGCAGGTGGTCCAGGTGTGTCCAGCGGGTGGTTCCAGCATGTCCAGCTCGTCCTTTCAGCATGCCTAGCCTGTGGTTGCAGCATTTCTGGCTGGTGGATAAGGATTGTCCTGTGGGTGGTTCTGGCATGTCTGGGTGGTCATTCCATCATGTCCAGCGATTGCTCCTGGCTTGTGTGGCAGCTGGCTCTTGCGTGTCCAACAGCTGGTTCCAATGTGTCTGGGACCTGATTACAGCATGTCTGGCTGGTGGTTCCAGTATGTCCAGTGGGGAGTTCTAGCATATCCCGACCTGGTTCCAGCACATCCAGCAGGTGATATGGCGTGTCCGGCAGGTGGTTCCAGTGTGTCCGGTATGTGGTTCAGGCATGTCCGGCAGGTATTTCTGGCACATCCAGGACCTGATTCTGGTGTGCCCAGCAGGCGGTTCTGGTGTGTCCACCAGATGGTTCCGGCATGTCCAGGGCCTGATTCCTGCGTGTCTGGTGGGTGGTTCCAGCATGTCCAGCACCTGGTTCCAGCATGTCTGGCAGTTGTTCAGGCGTGTCCATTAGTTGGACCAGGTGCATCCAGCACGTGGTCCAGGCATGGCCGTCCTCTGGTCCAGGCATTTCCAAAATGTGGTTCTGACGTGTCCAAAATGTGGTTAGGGTGTGTCCGGCAGGTGGTTTGGGCATGTCCAGCAGGTGTTTCATGTGTGTCTGGCGGGTGGTTCCAATGGGTCCGTCATGTCCTTCTGTTATGTCTGGCCTATGGTTCTGGCGGTTGGATAAGGGTTGTCCTGCGGGTGGTTCCTGCATGTCTGGGTGGTGGTTCCATCGTGTCCGGTGGGTGGTTCTGGCGTGTCCACCAGGTTCTTCCACTGTGTCCATCAGGTGGTTCCGACATGTCCAGCATCTGGTTCTGGCATGTGCTGCACCTGTTTCTGATGCATCGGGCATGTGGTTCCAGGGTGTCCTTCAGGTGGTTCCGGTGTGTCCAGCACTTGGTTCTGGCGTATTCAACAGGTGGTTTCAGCGTATCTGGCATCTGATTCTGGCATGTCCAGCAGGTAGTTCCAGACTGTCCATCAAGTGGTTCAGGTATATTTGGCAGGTGGTTCAGTCTTGTCTGGCATGTGGTTCAAGCTTGTCCAGAGCCTGGTTCCAGCATGTCCTCCAGGTGGTTCTGGCGCATCAGTCAGGTGGTTCCACCCTGTCCAGCACCTGGTTCTGGAGTGTCCATCAGGTGTTTCCAGGCTTACAAGAACCTGATCCTGGCATATCTGGGAGGTGGTTCCGGTGCTTCTGGCTGGAGGTTCTTGCGTATCTGGCAGGTGGTTCAGGCGTGTCTGGCACCTTGTCCAGTGTGTCCAGTGCATGGTTCTGGCATATATGGCAGGTCATTCCTGCGTGTCTGGAACGTGTTTGGGGCATGTCTGGAAGGTGATTCAGTCACTTTCAGCAGTTGGTTCTGGCATGTCCAGCATGTGGTCCTGGTATGTCTGGAAGTTGTTTCCGGTGTGTCTGGTGGATGTTTCTGGCATGTCTGAAAGTTGGTTCTGGCATCTCCGTGGGGTGATTCCAGTGTGTCCACCAGTGGTTCCAGTGTGTCCAGGGCCAGATTCCGGTGTGTCTGGCGGGTGGATAAGGGTTGTCCTGCAGGTGGTTCCGGCATGTCAGGGTGGTGTTTTCATCGTGACCAGTGGTTGGTTCTGGCATTTCCGGTAAATGGTTCTTGTGTGTCCGACAGGAGGATCCAGCGTGTCTGGCATCTGATTACAGTGTGCCTGGTGGGTGGTTCTGGTGTGTCTGGCAGGTGGTTCCAGCATTTCCGGAACCAGGTTCCAGCGTGTCCGGGTGTTGGTTCCCACATGTCTGGCTGGTGGGTCCGGCGTATCCAGACCTGTTTCCAGCACATCTGGCAGGTGATTTTGGCATATCTGGCAGGTGGTTCTGGTGTGTCTGGCATGTGGTTCTGGCATGTCTGGTACCGGATTCTGGCGTGCCCATCAGGAGACTCCAGCATGTCCTGGGCCTGATTCCTGCATATCTGGCAGGTGGTTCTGGCATGTGTGAGTGGTGGTTCTGGCGTTTCAGGCAGGTGGTTCTGACATGTCTGGCAGGTGGTTCTGGAATGTCCATCAAGTGGTTCAGGAGTATCCGGCAAGTGGTTCAGTCTTGTCTGGCATTCAGGCTTGTCCAGCAGCTGGTTCTGGCATGTCTGGCACCTGGTTCCAGTGTGTCCGTCACGTGGTTCTGGCATATCAGGCAGGTGGTTCTGCCATGTCTGGCACCTGTTCTGGTGTGTCCAACAGGTGTTTCTGGCCTTACAGGCACCTGGTTCTGGCATATTTGGGAGGTGTTTCTGGTGTTTCCGGGATGTGGTTCTGGCATATCCAATGGGTGTTTCAGATGTGCCTGGCACTTCATTCCATTCAGGCTGGTCCGATAGGTGGTTCAGGTGTGTCTGGCACCTGGTCTGGTGTGCCAAAGACATGGTTCCAACATATTTGGCAGGTCATTCCTGATTGTCCGGAATGTGTTTGGGGCATGTATGGAATGTGGTTCTGTCGTTTCCAGTGGGTGGTTCAGACATGTCCAGCAGGTAGTTCCGGCGTGTCCAGCAGGTGGTTCTGGCTTATCCTGACCTGGTTCTAGCACATCCGGCAGGTGACATGGCATGTCTGGAAGGTGGTTCTGGGGTGTCCAGCATGTGGTTCAGGAGTGTCCGCCAAGTTGTTCCAGCATGACTGGGACCTGATTCTTGTGTGCCAATCAGGAGGTTCCAGCGTGTCCACCAGGTGGTTCCAGCATGTCCAGGGCTTGTTCTGGCATTTCCTCTACCTGGTTCCAGTGTATCTGGCCGGTGGTTCTGGCATGTCCAGACAGTGGTTCTGGTGTTTCAGGTGGGTGGTTCCAGTGTCCAGTGGGTTGTTCTTGTGTGTCCAGCAGGTTGTTCGGGCATGTCCGACAAGTGGTTCAGGTTCATCTGGCATGTGGTCCAGGCATGACCATCCCGTGGTCCAGGAATTTCTGAAACGTGTTTCTGATGTGTCCGAATGGTGGTTTGGGCGTGTCCAGCAGGTGCTTCGGGCCTGTCCAGCAGGTGGTCCAGATGTGTCCAGCGGGTGGGTCCAGCGTGTCTGGCAGGTGGTTCTGGTGTGTCCAGGAGGTGAGTCTGGCAGGTAAGTCAGGTGGTTCCTGCATGCCCGGTAGGTGGTTGCAGAGTGTTTGTCAAGTGTTTCTGGTATACCCAGCAGGTGGTTAAGTCTTGTCCAGCAGGTTGTTCAGGCTTGTCCGGCACCTGTTTCTGGTATATCCAGGAGGTGATTCGACTTTTCTGGCATGTGGTTCCGTTGTGCCTGGCTCCTGGTTCTGGCATATGCAGCAGGTGGTTTCAGTATATCTGGCACCTGGTTCCAGCGTATCCGACAGGTGTTTCCTGCTTGTCTCCCATGTGCTTCCTAAGTTTCCGGCAGGTGGTTACAGCATGACCTTCAGATGGGTCTGACTTATTTGGCAAGTTTCTCTGGCATGTCCAGTGGGTAGTTCCAGCGTGTCCAGCATGTGGTTCAGGTGTGTCTGGCAGGATGTTCTGGCGCATCTGGGACCTGATTTTGGCATGCCCGGCAGGAGATGTCGGCATGTCTGCCTGGTGATTCCATTGTGTCCAGGGCCTGATTCCTGCATGTCTGGTGGGTGGTTCTGGGATTTCAGTGTGGAGGTTCCAGCATGTCCGGCATGTGGTTCCAGGGTATCCGGTGCCTGGTTCAGGCATATCTGGCAGGTGATTTTGGTGTATCCAGCAGGTGGTTCTGGCATGTCCGGCACCTGGTTCTGGTATATCCTGCAGATGGTTTCAGCATATCCGGCAGGTGGTTCCGGCATGCCCAGCACTGGTTGCGGCGTGTCTGGCAGGTGGTTCCGGAAGGTCCACCACATGGTTCTGGCGTGTTTGGAAGTTGGTTCCAGTGTGTCCCGCAGGTGGTCCAGGCCTCTCCATCAGGTGGTTCAGTCGTGTCTGGCACCTGGTTCCGGCATGTGCAACACCTGTTTCTGGTGTATCCGGCAGGTGGTTCACGCATGTCTGGCAGGCATTTCAGGCATTTCCAGCAGGTGGTTCTGGCGTATCAGGTATCAGGTGGTATCAAGTACCTGGTTCTGGCATGTCTGAGAGCTGATTCTGGTGTGTCCGGGAGGTGGTTCAGTCTTGTTCGGCAGGTGGTTCCAGCATGTCTGGCACCTGGTTCCGGAGTATCTGACAAGTGGTTCTGGTGTGTCTGGCAGGTGGTTCCATCATGTGCTGCACCTGTTTCAAGTGTATGCACAGGTGGTTCCAAAGTGTCCGGCAGGTGGTTCCAGCATGTCCAACATATGGTTCTGGTGCATCCAGAAGGTGGTTCCAGTGTGTCCGGCGGGTGGTTCCTTTGTGTCCTGTAGGTGGCTGATGCATGTCCGGTGGGTGCTTCCAGTGTGTCTGGCTGGTGGTTCAGCAGTGTTTGGTGTTTGGATCAGTGGTGTCCAGTGGATGGATCAATCGTGTCTAGCAGGTGGTTACAGCATGTCCAGGGGGTGGTTCCAGAGTGTCCTGAAGGTGGATCGGTCATGTCTGGTAGTTGATTTTGGCCTGTCTTTCAGGTGGATGAAGCATGTCTGGCAGGTAATTCAGGCGTGTCCCACGGATGGATCAGGCTTTTCCAGCAGCTTTTTCCCCACTGCCCAGCAATAGATTCTGGCGTGTCTAGCAGGTGTTCTGGCATGTCCACCAGATGGTTCTGGCACATTCGGAAGTTGGTTCTGGTGTGTCCCGTAGGTGGTTCAGGCCTCTCCAGCAGGTGCTTCATGCTTGTCTGGCAGGTTGTTCAGTCGTGTCTGGCACCTGGTTTGGGCATGTGCAACACCTGTTTCTGGCGTATCCGGCAGGTGGTTCACGCATGTCTGGCAGGCATTTCAGGCACGTCCAGCAGGTGGTTCCAGCGTGTCTGGCACTTGGTTCTGGCATGTCTGACAGGTGGTTCCGATATGTCCAACAGATGGTTCCGGCGCGTCTGAGAGGTGGCTCCTGCATGTCAGGCAGGTGGTTCTGGCATGTGCAACAGATGGTTCCAGTGCGTTGGGAAGGTGGTTCTGGCATGTCCGGCAGGTGGTTCAGGACTCTCTGGCTGATGGTTCAGGCTTGTCTGGCAGGTGGTTCAGTCTGGCAGTCATGTCCAGCACCTGGTTCTGGCGTATGCTGCCCCTGTTTTTGGCCTATCTGGCAGGTGGTTCAGGCATGTCTGGCACTTGGTTCAGACTTGTCTGACAGGTGGTTCAGGTGTGTCTGGCATCTGGTTTGGTGTGTCCAGCGCATGGTTCTGGTGTATCTGGCAGGTCGTTCCTGCATGTCCGGATTGTGTTTGGGGCACGTCTAGAAGGTGGTTCTGTCACTTCCAGCAGTTGGTTCCAGTGTGTCCAGCATGTGGTTCTGGTATGTCTGGAAGTTGGTTCTGGCGTGTCTGGTGGATGCTTCTGGCGTGTCCGGAAGTTGGTTCCAGCGTCTCTGTTGCGTGATTCCAGCATGTCTGCCAGGTGGTTCTGGCATGTCCGGGGCCAGATTCCTGTGTGTCCAGTGGGTGGTTCCAGCATGTCAGGGTGGTGGTTCCGGCATGTCTGGAGGGTGGTTCCCGTGTAGCCAGCACCTGGTTCAGGCATATCTGGCAGGTGATTTCCGGGTATCCAGCAGGTGGTTCTTGCGTGTCCGGCACCTTGTTCCAGCATGTCCGGAAGGTGGCTCCAGTGGTCTCGCAAGTTGTTCAGCTGTGTCAATCAGGTGGTAGAGGTGCATCTGGCATGTGGTCCAGGCATGGCCATCCAGTGGTCTAGGCGTTTCTGATACGTGGTTCTGATGTGTCTCAAAGGTGGTTTGGGCATGTTCAGCAGGTGGTTCAGGCTTGTCCAGCAGGTGGCCCAGGTGTGTCCAGTGGGTGGTTCTGGCATGTCCGGCTCGTCCTTCGGGCAGGTCTAGCCAGTGGTTTCAACGTGTCTGGTGGGTGGATAAGGGATGTCCTACGAGTGGTTCCGATGTGTCTGGGTGGTAGTTTCATTGTGACCAGCAGTTGGCTCTGGCGTTTCTGGCAGGTGCTTCTTGCGTGTCTGGCAGGTGGTTCCACTGTGTCCAGGATCTGATTACAGTGTGTCTGGTGGGTGGTTCTGGTGTGTCCAGTGGGTGGTCCCAGCATATCCCAATCGGGTTCCAGTGCATCCGGCAGGTTATATGGTGGGTCCTGCAAGTGGTTCTGGTGTGTCTGGTGTGTGGTTCAGGCATGTCCGGAAGGATATTCTGGCATGTCCAGGACCTCATTCTGCAGTGTCTGGCAGGAGATTCCGGTGTGTCTGCCAGGTGGGTCCAGTGTGTCTGGGGCCTGATTCCTGCATGTCCGGTGGATGGTTCTGGCATTTCAGGGTAGTGGTTCTGGCATGTCCGGAAGGTGGTTCGAGGATATCTGGCACCTGGTTCAGGTGTATCTGGCAGGTGATTTTGGCGTATCCAGCAGGTGGTTCTGGTGCTTCTGGTTAAAGGTTCTGGCATATGCGGCAGGAGGTTCAGTTTTTTCCAGCAGGTGGTTCCAGGGTTACTGGAACCAGATTCCGGCGTGTTTGGGTGTTGGTTCTGGCATGTCTGGCTGATGGTTCTGGTGTATCCGGACCTGGTTCCAGCACATCTGGCAGATGATTTTGGCATGTCTGGCATCTGGTTCTGGCATGCCCCTCAGGAGACTCTGGCATGTCCAGGGCCTGATTCCTGCATGTCTGGCGGGTGGTTCTGGAGTGTCTGTAAAGTGCTTCAGGTGTATCCAGCAGGTGGTTCAGTCTTGTCTGGCATGTGGTTCAGGCTTGTCCAGCAGCTAGTTCCAGCGTGTCTTGTAGGTGGTTCTGGCATGTCTGGCACCTGGTTCCAGTGTGTCCAGCATGTGGTTCCAGTGTATCAGTCAAGTGGTTCTGCCATGTCTGGCACCTGTTCTGGTGTGTCCGACAGGTGTTTCCAGCCTTACAGGCACCTGGTTCTGGCACATTTGGGAGGTGGTTCCAGTGCTTCTGGGATGTGGTTCTGGCATATCCAGCAGGTGTTTCAGCAGTGTCAGGTACTTCATTCAGGTTTGTCTGGTAGGTAGTTCAGGCGTGTCTGGCACCTGGTCGGGTGTGCCAAAGACATGGTTCCAGTGTATCTGGCAGGTGCGTGTCAGAAAAGTGTTTGGGGCACATCTGGAATGTGGTTCTGTAGTTTCCAGTGGGTGGTTCAGACGTGTCCAGCAGGTAGTTCCGGCATGTCCGGCATGTGGTTCAGGCATGTCTGCCAAGTTGTTCCAGCATGACTGGGACCTGATTCTTGCATGCCCATCAGGAGGTTCCAGCATGTCCACCCGGTGGTTCTGGCATGTCCAGGGCCTGTTCCAGCATTTCCTCCACCTGGTTCTGGTGTACCTGGCAGGTGGTTCTGGCATGTCTGGACGGTGGTTCCAGCATTTCAGGTGAGTGGTTCTGGCAAGTCCGGCAGGTGGTTCTGGTGTCCAGTGTGTTGTCTTGCATGTCTGGCAGGTTGTTCAAGCATGTCCGTCTCGTGGTTCAGGTTCATCTGGCATGTGATCCAGGCATGACCATCCTGTGGCCCAGGAATTTCTGAAACTTTTTTTTGATGTGTCCAAATGGTGGTTTGGGCATATCCAGCCGGTGCTTCAGGCGTGTCCAGCAGTTGGTCCAGGTGTGTCCAGCAGTGGGTCCTGCATGGCTGGCTGGTGATTCTGGTGTGTCCAGGAGGTGGGTCCGGCATGTAAGTCAGGTGGTTCCTGCCTATCCAGCAAGTGGTTGCAGAGTGTTCGTCAAGTGTTTCTGGTGTATCCTGCAAGTTGTTCAGTCTTGTCCAGCAGGTTGTTCAGGCTTGCCTGGCACCTATTTCGGCATATCTGGGAGGTGACTCGACATTTCTGGCATGTGGTTCCATTGTGCCCAGCACCTGGTTCTGGCATATGCAGCAGGTGGTTTCAGTATATCCGGCACCTGGTTCCAGTGTATCTGGCAGGTGTTTCCAGCGTGTCTCCCATGTACTTAGTAAGTGTCCAGCAGGTGGTTGCAGCATGTCTGGTGGGTGGTTCAGCAGTGCCCGATGAGTGGTTCTGGCGTGTCCCGTGGGTGGTTACGGCGTGCTGGGCAGGTGGTTCCAGAGTGTCCATCAAGTGGTTCAGGCTTGTCCGGCAGGTGGTTCAGGCATGTCCGGCACTTGGTTCCAGTATATCTAGCAGGTGGTTCCGGCATTTCCGGTACATGGTTCTGGTGTATCCAGCAGGTGGTTTCAGGGTATCTGGAACCTGATTCTGGCGTACCTGACAAGTGCTTCCAGTGTGTTTGGCAGGTGGTTTGGGTGTGTCCGGCGGGTGGTTCCGGCATCTCTGGGGGTTGGTTCCGGCATTTCTGACAGGTGGTTCAGGCGTGCCAGGCAGTTGGTTCCAGCGTGTATGTCAAGTGGTTCGGGTGTATGTGGCAGATGGTTCAGGCTTGTCTGGCAGGTTGTTCAGGCTTGTCCGGCAGGTTGTTTAGGCATATCCAGCACCTGGTTCTGGTGTATCTGGCCGGTGGGTCCAGTGTTTCCAGTACATGGTTCTGGTGTATTCAGCAGGTGGTTTCAGGGTATCTGGCATGTGGTTCTGGGGTACCCGAAAGGTGTTTCCGGTGTGTCTGGCAGTTAGTTTTGGCGTGTCTGGCGGGTGTTTCAGGTGTGTCTGATGGTGTTTCTGGATGGCTGGTGACTGTTTCCAGCGTGTCTGGTCAGTGTTTCAGGCACGTGTAATGGGTTGTTCTGTCATGACCACTGGGTGGTTCAGGCATGTCTGGCAGGTGGATAATTCGTTTCTGGCAGGTGGATAATGCGTGTCCAGCATGTGACTCAGGCGTGTCTGGCAGGTGGTTCTGGCATGTTCAGTGGGTTGTATCGTCTTCTCTGGCATGTGGTTCTGGCATGTCCGGGATGTCATTCATAACATAATATTAGCATTAAACTTTCAACAGTGCCTAAAACATGGTCAACACTCAATTTATGTCCTGAAATACATGAAGAATCTTTCATTAAAACTGTAGAATGTATGACCCTTTAAAAAAAAGATGATTGGGACAAAAATTCCATATCAGATGTAGCATAAGGGATGCCCAAAGGGGATCATATTCATAAACATAATATTAACGTTATTTTTTTGACTACAAATGATAAATTGTAGCATTTCAAGTATGTTAGTAATGTCAGTTTCTGTGAAAATTAGTCATTTTACTTCCTTCCTTCCTAGGAATCACTTTCACCACATGGAACCAGGCAATAATAGACATATTTCAGGATTTCTTCTTCTGGGATTTTCAGAGAGGGCAGAATTGCAGCTCCTCATATTTGGGCTTTTCCTCACTATGTACCTGATTACTATGTGTGGAAATCTGCTCATCATCTTGGCTGTCAGTTAAGACTCCCTCCTCCACACACCCATGTACTTCTTCCTCTTTAACCTGTCCTTTGTAGATGTCTGTTTCACCTCCACCACCATCCCAAAGATGCTGCGGAACATCCAGACACAAAGCAAAGTCATAACCTATGAGGGCTGCACCACACAGATTTATTTTCTCATACTCTTTGCAGTGTTGGACACCATTCTCCTAACCTTGATGGCCTATGACCGATTTGTGGCCATCTGCCACCACGTGCACTACACAGTCATCATGAACCTCTGGCTCTGTGGACTGATGATTCTGGTGTCCTGGATTGTGTGTATCCTGAATTCCTTATTAAAAAGCTTAAAAGCATTGTGGCTTTCCTTCTGTACCAACTTGGAAATCCTCCACTTTTTATGTGAACTTAATCAGATGGTCCAACTTGCCTGCTCTGACACCTCTCTTAACACATGGTGATGTATTTTGCAGCCATCCTTCTGGGTGGGGGTCCTTTTGCTGGTATCCTTTAGTCTTACTCCAAGATAGTTTCCTGCATAAGTGGAATCTCATCAGCTCAGGGGAAGTACAAGCCCTTTTCCACCTTTATGTCTCACCTCTCAGTTGTCTCTTTATTTTATTGTACAGTCCTAGGAGTGTACCTCAGCTCTGCTGTCACCCACAGCTCACACTCAAGTGAAATAGTCTCAGTGATGTACACTGTGGCCACATCCATGCTGAACCCCTTCATCTACAGCCTGAGGAATACAGACAAAAAGAAGGCTCTGAAATCATTCTTTGTGAAGGAAACTACAAAACTGTCCCAGCACTGAAGAAATGTCCATGATTGCAGAGGTGAAAACCTCAGAGACAGAAGATATGGTCATTTGGTCAGACTTTTGAAGTGATATGGTTCTTTCTATTTATTTCCTGGTATTTCTACTTCTTTCACTTCTTTCTATTCATGTAACTCCCTTTATTAAGCTTTCTGCTCTCATTGATAACTAACACTTTTCCCCTTTGTTGTTTTCTTACTTTTGAAAATGTATCCCAGTCATGGACCAGAATATTTGCAAATTCCAATTAGCTTAATGAAACAGCATGGATTTTTTCTTAGAATACTTTTTCTCAAATGACATATATCGTAACAATTTTTCTTTTGTTTTACTAAAAGAATTGTCATGAATTGTATCACTCATATGGAAAAAAACTACACTTGATGACCAAGGAAATTTGTATAATTGTATAATAGAGGAACATCTGAGAACACAATTTTCACTTTATGCCAGGCATTCCTTTGTATGTCACTGTCTTAATTGCTCCTCCAGATAATGTAGACTGTAACACACTGTGGTGATTTGTAAATGGTCACTGGGTTTTATTCTCCTCATTAGGATCTTATATTCTTTCAGCCTGGTGTCCACAATGCCGAGCCTAGTCACTGGCAAATGACCATCAAACACATTTCTCCCAGACGATTTTTCAGTGAAGGACAAGTTTTAATAAACAGAGTGACTTAATCTGACCTTAGAATTACAGAGGACTTTCAATTTTATGAAGCAAAATTTACAATAACAGCTTGTATTCTAGGCAGAATATTCCATTTTTACTCTGTACATCTACTCATTGGAACATAGAGATTGGTAGCCATGTGTAAACAACTTTAAATTTTTCAATAAGGATTCACTGATGTTTTTCTACTTTTTATTGAATTATCTTTTCTTTCTGCTTGCAAACTTCCAGTGTTATTTATAACACAAATGCTTTCATTGCTACAAAGAAAAAATGTTTTCCCCATTCTAGGTATTGTCATCACCATGAAAGGGATGTTGATCATTATCATTATCAACCATTATGCTCAGGATGTTTATCTTTTTATGATTACAGAATGACTCAAAAGAGAGCTTGACTTCCTGTCCAGCCATGTGAATCTGGGTACCAGTTTTCCTGAACAAATATGAATGTCCATTCAGTCTTTCCTGGTTACCCTGAAAGGAACCCTCATGAGAGCTTTAAAATACAGTTGTCTAAAATAAACAAATAACAGAGTAACTATGAATGTTGTCTTCAAATATAAGAACAAATGCCAGGAATAATAAGGATCAGATTATTATACTTGTCCTCCCTTCTGTTCAATTTGATTATTGAATCAGTTACCTGTTGCTGCATAACAAGCCATCTTGAAAGAAAAAGATTTAATATATTACCTTTATTATCAAAGGGATTGCATGGTGGGGAGTTGTTCTGAGCTCTACTGATCTCATTGTGGGTCTATAGTCAGCTGTGAGTCTCCACATTGTGTTTGTAAGGCTCATCCATGATATTGTGTGAGGCCATGGTGTTCTTCTCACTTGAACCAATATATGATCAGTTAACTTTGTTTCTATATATATATATATGAAGATTAGCCCTGAGCTAACTGCTGCCAATCCTCCTCTTTTTGCTGAGGAAGATTGGCCCTGAGCTAACATCCATGCCCATCTTCCTCTACTTTATAGGTGGGACACTTGCCACAGCATGGCTTGCCAAGTGGTGCTGATATCAACTCTGATATCAGTTTCCCCACGTTAAATGCAGCATATATGGGGTTAAAACCAAAACACTCATTCCCTGCTTACTCTCTGGCTTCCTGCCTCCACAATCCACTATCCTCCATGGAGACAGACACCGTCAAGGACAAGTACCTGGATTATCTCCTCCCCACAAAGAGATACAGACTGGTGGGAAAGCTGCTGACCAGCAAGGTCACAGGCTTCCTCCTCTCTGCAAGTGTCTCAAGGCCAAAGACAGGCTGGTGGGAAAGCTCCGACCAGCAAGGCCATATGTTCTCCCTCCCCAGCTAAAACCTCAAATAAAAACCCTTCCTTTTAGCTTTTTGGGGAGTTTGGGGTTTCAGCATTAGCTGCCCTCTCTCCTTGCTCAGAGCTGTGCAAAAATAAAATTCCTACTTTCTTCCACCACACCCAGTGTCAGAGATTGGCTTGCTGTGCAATGGGTGAGCGAACTCACTTCATGTTCAGTAACAGTGCTGTGTCTGCACCCTGGATCTGAACAAGTGAATACCAGGCCACTGAAGAAGATCACGCAAACTTAACTGCTGCACCACTGGGCCAGCCCCTCTATATGTATTTTTATCTTATGTTTTACACAAAAAGAGTGGATCAAGTGTAAATTACTTTAATTTACTTCTACTGTCCCTATATCCATTGATGACACTTTTTTTCTGCCCAGGTAGAAGAGATGTCTCCTACCACTGCTCAGTGTGAAGCAGCTGTCTGTGCTCCAGATCCTGTTCTGATCCTGGCACTTCTAGATTTTTTTCTTTGTAAGTAATCTGTTGAAGAATAATTACATACTACAAAGTGCACATATTTGAAATGTATAATTTGATGAATTAAAGGAGGCATACAAAAATTATGGTACACACACTACATTTCCATTTGCATAAAATTTAGGAAAGTGCACAATAAACTTTAATGGCCTTTTAATGTAATTGTTAAAATTGGCTGAGACTTAGTCTGCCCAAATCCATGCCCCTGGGACAGCAACCCACAACCAGGGGGGGGCCTCACTAACCAAGAGCTTCTTCCCAAGGAGTGAAGGGCTCTCACCCCAACTCAAGCACCCCAACTCTGAAGATCTGTATTTGCAAGACAAGGCCCCAAGACATCTGACTTTGAAAACAATTGGGTATTATGACCATGAGCCCAAATGGATACAGCAAATGGGGAAACTGCTCTTAAGGTGTTTGTGCAAGTACTCACTTCTTCCAGTGCCCAGCACAGAAGCAGCAGTTTGAAAAGTGCAGGCACAGTTCATGTGCTCTCCTTCTGGCACACTCCACAGTGCCAGTGTCTCCTGGAGGGGAGATTTTACATATGCCTGGTACCCATGCTTTTTATTCCACATACAGAGCCCCAGTTTTTATGGTAGCAGCCTAGGGGACACCATTGAAAGCCTGGCTTATGAGGACAGGAGGGCTTGTGCTCTTGGATCCCATGGACTGTAACAATCAGAGGAACAGTTCTTGGCTGGCAGCCACCCCAGGAAACTTCACTGATGGCAGACTGAAACATAGCATGGATCTTTTTTGGAAAAAGGCCTATTTACTTGTCCAGGAGCTTTTGCCTGACACATTCTGGTCTGCCATATTCATAAAGGCCAAGGGAGGCATTCCTAGGGAACAGAGGCCATGGATGCAGTCTTTGGGCTCTCCTTCTGCCCTGCTCCAGCTCTCTGGTATCTCCCAGAAAAGAGTTTATACCCTTTTCTGGTGCCCCATTTTTTGCTGCTGCCAGGGGACATCTCTACATCACCTGGCTCTGGAGCCCAGCAGAGCTTACACTGGCCCCTGAAGGCTATAAAAACACAGAAAATGTGTTATTATACAGCTACTGCACTCAGGGCACATCAAGGAGCAAGAGGCCCAGGAGCTTGGTCTCTCCATGAAAGAGGCTTACAGCTTATCAATGCAGCTGCTACCTGAGGGGCAGGCTTCTATTCTAACACACATCTAAGGGCTCACTGTAAACCTATTCAGAGTACTCAGCAGATGGGCAGTATCTAACACTCTCTCTACTGCATCTGGACCACCAGTGTCTCTAGGAGGGGAGTTTTACTCATGTCTGATGTCCTAGTTTTAAATCTAGTACCTCAGTTTCTGTTGCTGCTGAACAAGGGACTCTCCTTGGTCAACTGGCTCTCAGATAATGTTGACTGGAGGGACCTTCTTTGTAGTCTCTCTCTCTTACCACAGCTCACTAGTACCTCCAAGAAAGGAGCTTATACACTTGTCATCTGAAGTCCTCAGTTTCCCAACTGTTGCACAAAAGACACTTCCAGATCACCTAGCCTGGAGGCCAGCAAGGTTTATGATGGTGGTCCCACAGGACTCTATATACTTGTATACTTTAAAACCTGCTGTCTGAGGGTCCTATTTCAGTTAGCCTGAAATTGGATGCTGACCAAGATCCTGCCATTTGGCACACTGACAGGTCTTGGCACACCCGCAACAACTTGGAGCTATGAAAAATAAAACATGGCTTGGACATCATAAATATTTGAGAGAAAACCAAGAGTTAGGGCAAGGCTGAACAATGAGTTTCAACTTATATATGAGGCAAGTAACTAGTATATAAGTTTGGGGAAAAGTAACTCTTTTGCCTAATACATAGAAAAGACACAGATAATCAAGCAAAATGGGGACACAAAAGAATATATTAAGAACAGACAAACAAGATAAAACCTCGGAAAAGAACTTGATAAAACAGAGATAAGTAATTTACCTGATAAAGATATCAAAATAATGGTCTAAAGATGCTCACCAAACTCATGAGGAAGAGACGAACACACTGAGAACTTCAACAAAGAGGTATAAAACACAAGAAAGTACCAAACAGAAGACATGGAGCTGAAGAATACAATAGCTAAACTGAAAAATACACTACAGGAGTTCAGCAGCTGACTAGATGAAGCAGAAGAAAGGATCAGTGATCTCAAGGACAGGACAGTGGCACATACCCAAACAGAGAAGCAAAAAGAAACAAGAATTTTAAAAAGTGGCCATACCTTAAGAGACAACATCAAATAGAATAACATCCACACCATAGGGGTACAAGAAGGAGAATAGGGAGAGAAAGGGACAGAAAATTTATATTTGAAGAAATAATGGCCGAACACTTTCCTAACCTGGGGATGGAAACAGACATCCAGACCCAGGAAGCCCTGAGAATTCCAAATAAGACAAACCCCAAGAGATCCACACTCAGATACAGTATAATTAAAATGTCAAAAATTACAGATAAAGAGAAAATCTTAAAAGCAGCATGACAAAACCAACTTGTTACATTCAAGGGAACCAACATATGACTATCAGCAGATTTTTAAGCAAAACCTTTGCAGCCAGAAAGGAGAGGCACAATTTATTCAAAGTGCTGATAAAAAATGGTTTCTACCAAGAATACTTTACCTTACAAAGTTTTGATCTAGAATGAGGAAGAAATAAAGAGTTTTCTGGACAAGCAAAAGCTAAAAGTGTTCATCATCACTAAACCAGCTTTACAAGGAATGTTAAAAGGACAACTTTAAGCTAAAAAAAGGCACTAATTACAAACAACAAAACACATGAAAGTATAAATCTCACTGTTAAGGTAAATATATACCAAAGGTAATGAATTAATCTCATATAAAGCTGGTATGAAGATAAAGACAAAAGTAGTAAAAATAACTATAACTACAATAATTGGTTAAGGGATACATGAAATAAAATGATGTTAAATGTGACATCAAAAAACATGAAACATGAGGAGAGAGCAAAAGTGCAATTTTATAATGTGCTCAAATTTGTTACTATCAATATGAAATAGACTGTTATAAATATAGGTTGTTTTATGTAAGCTTCATGGTAACCACAAAGCAAAAATCTATAGGAGATACACAAAAGATAAGGGGAAAGGAATCTAAGCATAACAGTGAAGAAAGTCATCAAATCATAAAAGAAGAGATCAAGAGAAGAAGAAAGTAACAGAGAGTAACTACTAAAACAGCCAGAAAGTAATTTTTAAAACATCAATAAACACATACTTGTCAATGATTACTTTAAATGCAAATGTACAAAATTCTCCAGTCAAGAAACATAGAGTGGCTGAACGGATATATAAACAAGACTCAGGGCCAGCTTGGTGGCGCAGTGGTTACATTTGCACATTCCACTTCTCAGCAGCCCGGGGTGCACTGGTTCAGATCCCGGGTGCGGACATGGCACCACTTGGCACGTAATGCTGTGGTAGGTGTCCCACATATAAAGTAGAGAAAGATGGGCATGGATGTTAGCTCAGGGCCAGTCTTCCTCAGCAAAAAGAGGAGGATTGGCAGTAATTAGCTCAGGGCTAATCTTCCTCAAAAAATATTTAAAAAATATAAATAAATATAGACAAGACCCATCTATATGATGCCTACAACAGACTCAATTCAGATGTAAGAATATGCACACACTGAAAGTTAAAAGATGGAAAAAAGATGTATTCCATTTAAAACCAAAAGAAAGCTGAGGTAGCTATACTTAATTTCATGCAAAATAGGTTTTAACACAAAGACTGCAGTAATATACAAAGAGGACATTACATAATGATAAACGGGTCAATCTAACAACAAGATCTGCCATTTATATATTTATGCAGCCAACGTAAAAGCACCTAAATATTTAAAGCAAATATTGAAGGGAGAAATTGACAGCAATACAATAATTGTGGAGGACTTTAATATCCCACTTACATTAATGGATAAATCATCAAGACAATAAGGAAAATTCAGCCTTAAATATCACATTAAGCCAGATGGACTCAATCAATATATAGAGAACATTCCACCCCAAAGCAACAGAATACACATTCTTTTCAAGTACACATGAAACATTGTCCTGGATAGATCATATGTTAGTCCAAAAATATAGTCTCAATAAATTTAGGAATATTGAAATCACATCAAGCATCTTTTCCAACCACAATGGTGTGAAACTGGAAATCAATTACAAGAAGAAAAATAGAAAACCACAAATATATGTAGGTAAAACACCACTCTACTGAACAACCCATGTGTCAAAAAATAAGTCAAAGGAGAAATTAAAAACTACCTTGAGACAAATGAAAATGTAAATATAACATACCAAAATTTATGGTATTCTACAAAGCATTTCTAAAAGGGAAGTTCACAGTGACACAGACCTACCTCAAGAAAGAAGAAAAATCTCAAATAAACAATCTAAATTGACATTTCAAGGAAGTGGGAAAAGAAGAACAAATGAAGCCCAAAGGTAGTAGAAGGAAGGAAATAAACATCTGAGAGGGAAATAAATGAAATAGAGACAAAAATATCAATATTAGTAGAAGCTGGGTCTTCAAAAAGACAAGCACAGTTTATAAACCTTTAGCTAGGCTCAATAGCAACAATCCAAGACAGGACTTGACTGAATGAAGTCTGAAATGAAACAGAAGACATCACAGCTGATACTACAGAAATGCAAAGTATTGTGAGACACTATGTGAACGATTACACACCATGAATTGGACAACCTAGAAGAAATGGTTAAATTCCTAGAAACATACAGCCTTCCAAGACTGCAGCATGAAGAAATAGAAAATCTCAATAAACCAAATACTAGTAAGAAGATTGATTTGATAACAAAAAACCTCCCAACAGAAAAGAGTTCAAGACCAGATAGTAAAAATAGAATTGTACAATCCTTCTCAAACTCTTCCAAAAACCTGAAGAGGAGGGAATACTTCCAAACTCATTTTAAATTTCCTACATTATCCCAATACCAAAACCAGGCAAGGATACCACAAGAAAAATAAATTACAAGCCAATATCCATAATGAACATAGATGCAAAAATCCTCAACAAACTATTAGTGAGCCAGATTTGGCAATATATTAAAGGGATCCTATATTATGATCAAGCAGGACTTGTTCCCAGGATGGAAGTGTGGTTCAACATTTGCAAATTGATCAACATGATATACCACATTTACTAAATGAAGGTGAAAAATCATATGATCATCACAATAGATGCAATAAAAGCATTTGACAAAATGCAACTTCCGTTTATAATAAAAACCTTCAACAAAGTGTGTATTGAGGGAATGTACCTCAACATACAAAGCCTATATATGACAAGCCCACAGCTAACATTGTACTCAACAGTGAAAAGATTAAAGCTTTTCCTCTAAGATCAGGAATAAGGCAAGGATGCCCAATCTTGTCACTGTTTCTCAACATACTATTTGAATACCCAGCTAGAGCAATTAAACAAAAAACACAAGAAATAAAACGTATCCAAATTGAAAAGAAAGAAGTAACACTGTTACTATTTGCAGATGGCATGATTTTATATATAGAAAACCATAAAGACTCCACCAAACAACCATTAGAACTCATAAAAAAAAAATTCAATGAAGTTGCAAGATAAAAAATAAATATAAAAAAATCTGTTGTGTTTCTACACACTTAACAACAATCAGAATGAGAAATTTTTAAAAAAGATCCCATTTACAATTTCACCAAAAAGAGCAATATACCGAGGAATAAATTTAACCAAGGTTTTGAGAGACCTGTACACAGAAAACTTTAATAAATCGATGAATGAAATAGAAGTCACAAATAAATGAAAAGATATTCCAGGCTCATGAATTGAAAGAATTAATATTGTTAATATGTCCATACCACCCATAGCAATCTACAGATTCAATGCAATCCTTATAAAAATTCCAATGCATATTTCACTGAAATAGAAGAAACAATCCTAAAATTTGTATGGGACCACAAAAGATCTTGAATAGCCAAAGCAATAATGAGAAAGAATAAAGCTGGTGGCATCACACTCCCTGATTTCAAACTATATTACACGTCTAAATTAATTAAAACAGTATGATATGGGCATAAAAACAGACATAGATCAATGGAACAGAATAGAGAGCCAAAAAATATACCCACAGGTACATGGTCAATTAATTTATGACAAAGGAGGGAAGAATATACAATGCAGCAAGAACAATCCCTTAAATTAATTTTGTTAGGAAAACTGAACAGTCATATGAAAAGAATAAAACTAGACTACTACCTCACACCATACACAAAAATTAACTTAATATGGATTAAAGACTTGAATGTAAGACCTGAAACCGTAACATTCCTAGAAGAAAACTTAGGTGTTAAGCTCTTTTATATCAGTCTTGGTAACAATTTTTTGGATCTGATTCCAAAAGAAAAGACAGTAAAATTGAAAATAAATGATGGACTACACCAAACTAAAAAGCTTCTGCACAGCAAAGGAAATCATCAACAAAATGAAATGGCAACCTGCTGTGTGGGAGAAAATATTTGCATATCATATATCTGACAATGGGTTAACATCCAAAATACATAAAGAACTCATACAACTCAATAGCAAAACAACAAAAAATCCCATTAAAATATGGGCAGAAGACTTGAATAGACATTTTACAAAGAAGAAATACAGATGGCCAACAGGCACTTGAATAGATACCCAAACTTGCTAACCATCAGGGAAATGCAAATTGAAACCACAATATAATATCTCCTCATGCATATTGGAAGAGATATTACTAAAAGACAAGTAATAACAAGCATTGGAAAGGATAAGGAAAAGAGGAAACTAGTACACTACTGGTGGAAATCTAAATCTGTGCAGCCACTATGGAAAACATTGTGAAAATTCCTCACAAATTAAAAATAGAACCACCATATGATCCAGCTAGTCCACTTCATGGTGCTAATCAGAAGAAAACAAAAACAATTTGAAAAGATGTATGCACTCTATCTTCATTGCAGCACTATTTACAATAGCCAAGACTTGGAAACAAACTGGGTGCACATCAACAGATGAACAGTTAAAGAAGATGTAGTGTATATATACAATGAAATACTACTTGGTCATAAAAAATAGGAATTCTCACCATTTCCAACAACATGGATGGACCTTGAGGATATTAAGCTCAGCAAAATAAGTCAGATGTAGAAAGACAAATATCATATGATCTCATTCATATGCGGAAGGTAAAACAAACAAAGAAACAAATACACAGATGCAGAGAACAGAGTAGTGGTTACCAGAAGGGAAAGGTGTTGGTGGGAGGGTGAAAGGGGAAAAAGGAGGTATTTGCACAGTAACAAATGGAAACAAGACTTTTGGTGGTGAACACAATGTAGTCTTTATGGAAGTCAAAATATAATGATGTACACCTGAAATTTATACGATGCTATAAACCAAGCCAATGTTACTCCAATACATTTTTTAACAAAACTATATGAAGAGACGATTTGGTTATCTTTTATACAACTTAGAAAAATCCTAAAAATACCTGCACCTGACTCTAATATGGGACTGTAGCATTTTTACTCAAAGTGTGGTCCATACATTGGGATCCACAGCATCAACATCACCCAGGAGCTTGTTAGAAATTTAGTCTCTGGAACCAGAGGAGATGAGCTTCATCAGAATCTGCATTTGAACTAGAATCGCCAGTGACTCACGAGCACACTGAAGAGCAGAACAGCTGGTGCTGAATAGATTTTCTTACTTTCTCACTAGTGATATTTGGGGCTGGATAAGTATTTGTGTTGTGTGTTGTCCTGTGCAATTTAGGTGATTAGCAGTAATCCTTCAGATATTACCAAGTGTCATAGGTGCAAAATCATCTCTAATTGAGAATGACTGGCCAAATGTTTCAGAACTGAAAGCATTCTGACAGAATTCCAATTGAGGTCCCATGCCTCACTGGGTTTGTAACTTTGGACGGATCATTAAATCCCTCTGGGCCCTTTTTCTGCAATAAAGAATGGAGTTTATAAACATACTACCTCATACAATGGACTTTGTAAAAATTAAATCAATCTATAAGGTACTAACTTCAAGTTGTTTGGCATAAAAATATCTAAATTGATTTGTTGTAATTAAAAAACGTTTCATAATGAGAGATGAATGGGCAGCCCTGAACTTGTGACATAAATATGAAATTCCTAATTGTTTTGGCAAGTTGTCAAGAAGACAAGGGAATTTGTGACCAAAACTTTAAATCGAAGGAACACAGTTCTCTCCCTTGTTGAAGAGAGGAATAATAATTTTCTGGAGATGTCAAGGGCTGTGTCCCCAACACAAGTCAGTATTTGAAGATCCAAGGGACTTAATCCACAGGTTGCTCAGTCTTAGATCTTGGAGAAAACTAAAACTCAAAGTTGTGATGATGTGATGGGGGTTTAGACCTTTGGAAGGCAGGGGAGTTCATGGAGAAGGGGTAACAAAAACTGGATTCAGTTGACTTCAAATCTTGTTCTTGGGAACAGACAATCAATATGTAAACTTTCCTTTCTGTCCAGAACGCTGTCACCCAGGTAAATAATGTGCTTAGAAGTTGGAGTAACAAGAGTTAAATGTGCTTAATACACAGATATAGGGAGCCAAATTCCCCTCTTCTGCAGTCCCTTAGCGTTTGCAACTTTGGTCTAGAAGGGACATGGTTGCTTCTTTTGGAATCTTATGTCTGGTTCTTGGACTGATCTTTGACTCCTTTTTTTTCTATCTAGTCTGGGCAGAAATTTATATTTCCACTTGTAGAGTATCCTCTCAGAGTCTGAGAGCCCTGTAAACACTCAGGAGAGGATCAGAGAGAAAGAAAGCCAAAAATGTTTCCATGACATCACTTGAGAGCCAATGCTGCCTAATCCATAGCCCAGAGATCTGTGGTTGATTACTTGCTTAATTAATTAATGAATTTATTTTTGATGCCCAATAGAGAAGTAAATATTGAACTCAGCAATGCAGGGCGAAAATTGACAGTTAAATTATATGAACAGAAGCCCAATTTGAAGAGGGAATGGCAAGTGCAAAGTCTTTCCAGTAAAAGTAGAACATAAGTCCAAGGATTTGGTGGATACAAAGATCTAAAAATATTTTATAATTAAGTAATATTTTTTAAATAAAGGATTAAAAGACAGCTCTTAATTTGTGTTAAGAGCATGAAACTCCTAATTGATTTATCAAAACCATCATGAAGCCAAAGGTTTCATATCAATGATGATATCCATGGTTTCATATCAAAGAAATACACCTCTTTCCCTTGTTGAAGAGGGGAAGAGAAATTTTCTGGAGATATCAGGAATTGTTCCCTGCCACAAGTCAATACTTTGGAGGCCAAAGGGATTTGGAAAAAACATTAACTCAAGATTGGGATAAGATGCAAGGAGGTTTAGACCTCTGGAAGACAGGGAAATTGTTGGAGAAGTTGTAATAAAAACTAGATTTACCTTGACTCCTAATCTGGTCTCTTGAGCACAGAGAGTCAGCATGAATAATTTTCTTTGTGTCCCTATCAGTGTCTCACAGAAAATGATGTGCTCAGAGACTGGAATAACATTGGAAACAGTGCCTAGTGAGCAGACAGAAAGAGCTGTAAACATCTCCTCTGCTGCAGGCCATCAGCATATGCAACACTGACATGAATCAACATGGTTGCTGCTTTTGGAGTCCTAAGTCTTGCTGGGGAACTGATGTTTCACTCCTTCCTGCTGTCCTCTCCGGGAACAGAGCTTCAGTCTCCATCATCAATCATGCAGGGAGGAATTCAGACTTCCACATGGACCCCTTCCTCTCAGAGATTCCAGCCAGGTGAGTCTGAGAACTCAGCAGATACCTCAGAAAGGTTCAGAGACAGTGGGAGAAGAGAGCTTTTACCTCAGTTCACCTGAGAGCCAAAGCAGCCTTGCCCAGAGCTGAGAGATGTTCATGTTTGTTTGCTAGGTAGACTAATTTATAACTAATTTATTTAGTATATTAAAAAAGTGTCTTTTGGACTCAGAAATATAAAGACTATTGTTGTAATTAAGTGATGGGAAAGGATGTCCAGGTGGATGAGAATGAAAAAGGAATGGGAGGTGTAAAGTGGTTCCAGTAAAATTAAAACCTATCTGAGAAACTTTGCACTTAAGAGGAGCTATAAAATAGAGTGTTAGGTTTTAAGGCCTGTGCAGTGAACTGACTTCAATTTTTAAAAATATTTAAGATGGAATGCATTTGAGCATGTTCTGTATTTACTAGGAATCCCAGGTCGAGAAGGTAGACGTTACTTTGCAACAGCAGTCTTGGCATGCATTTCACAGTATCGTCTGGCATGTTGGCTAGTCACATAAAAGTTATATTTAGTATGCAAAAAGAATTATGCTAATGAGCTTTACTTTAAAAGTATTTCATTACATAGACCTGGGGGAGCAATGGAGACGTCTGAGAGGGAGAAGAAAAAATGTGGCTTCAGCTCATCACCAGTGATAATCATTCACCAAGCAACATCCGTTAACTATGCTAGGAATGTTACATGTATTGACTAAATTTGCTGGCCATCTCCAGGCAAAGGACACTGCCATCCCCACTAGCTGAGCAAGAACATTAACTCTCAGAATGGTCTGATTGCTCTCCTTGGACAAACAGCTAATATGGAGTAGATCCAAGTTCAAAACTCCATTTTCCGTTTCCAACCTTTGGCATTTAATATCATTTAGAAAGCCATTTACCATTGCATCTTTTAAAATCCCCCACTATTGAACCAACACTGATGTCCCAGTGGTTAAAGTTTGGCATTCACATGGCCCAGATTTGCTTCCTGGTTGCAGAACCACTCATCTGTTGGGTGCCATGCTGTGGCAGCAGCCCACATAGAAGAATTAGAACAACTTATGACTAGGATGTACAACCAAACACTGGGGCTTTGGGGAGGGGAATAAATGAGGAAGATTGGCAACAGATACGAATCTTTCTCTGCCAAAAAAAAATCCTCTACTATTGTATGTTGTATATTTTTTGTTATAAAAAGAGGGTTTATTCCCTTTCCTACTTTTTCTAGTGGGGTGTTCAATCAGTACACTGTCTTAACATTGTAAGATACCATTCCTTTCTTTTGAGAATTAATTGATTTTTCTGCTGTATTGTTTGTTCTGGGCATCAAGGGGATACAAGTGTGGCTGGAATGCTGCCAGAACCACATAATCTTTCTCCTCATCACAGTCTCACAGGGGGCACCTGAGCGTTTTAGATCTTCTTTTTCCAGTCGTGTCTATATCTTTCCCCTCTATGTTTGGGAAGTGCTTTCTTAGATACAGGAAACAAAATGGTCATATGACTATGGAAGTTCATACTTACATGTTCATGGGAGGATTTATAACTGGAATTTGATTTTACATTCTTTAGGGTAAAGATAAGCTACTGTTGACAGCTTGCTTGCTTCATTTATTTCCTACTTACTGTGGCTGGATAGAGAAGAGCCTGGTAGTAACATGTCCCCTGGAGGTCATAGTGCACTGCGTGTGTTTTGGTTGTGTGTATTTTTTGAGGCATGAGCAGTTCTCAGAGCAGTGGCACCTAGCCCATGTACTCCAAAGTGTGACGCTGGGGCCAGCCAGGTGGGGCAGCAGTTTAGTTCACACTTTCCCCAACTCGGTGGCCTGGGGTTCACCAGTTTGGATCCCGGGTGAGGACATGGCACCACTTGGCAAATGCCATGCTGTGGTAAGCATCCCACATATAAAGTAGAGGAAGATGGGCATGGATGTCAGCCCAGGGCCAGTCTTCCTCAGCAAAAAGAGGAGGATTGGCAGTAGTTAGCTCAAGGTTAATCTACTTCTTCTTCTTCAAAAAAGAAAACAAAGTGTGACACTGAAAATACAGATGCCAGAATGTCAGCCAAGAGAGGAAAATGAGGGGATCATTTCCACTCAGGGGATTCCTCAGGAACAAAATTAAGAAGTGAAGAGAACAGTGTGAATGAGGACTCCTCATGTCTTGCAGTCCTGGATGCGCTGGGGGACCACCTCATTTCCCAGCATCCTCTGACACCATCTCCCATCACTCTCCCTCTGCTCCTTCCCCTCACCACTCTGGCTCCATCTGAGTCTTGAACATCTGAGACAAGCACCTTCCTCAAGGTCTCTTCTCTGGCTCTTTCTGCTGCAGGGCACACACTTCCCCAGGCAACCTTGTGTCTTCCATTTGTCTTCCCCGTATGCAGATTTTCCTGAATTCTCAGTAAAAAAATAACACCACGATTGACTCTTTCTACTACTTATCTTTCTTCTTCATAGCACCTGTCACCATGTGACATGATATATGATGTTTATCTGCTTGTATTCTTTCACAACCATTATGTTCTTGGATTTTTGTTTCTCGGCATCCTGTACTTTTTGCCTAGAAGACAGTCAGTACTCAATATGTATTCCTCAAGGCATTAGAGAATATACACTTAAAATTGTATAATACTTGACCTCTTGGGGAAAAATCTGAGTGGGACAGGAATTTATAGTCAGAAATGTCAGGGGAGATCACTTAAATATGATGAGATCCATACGAAGAATATGTATTGATTTCTTGACTGTACTATATAACTGTAGCATTTTTCACTATTACTAATGCCCATTTGTGTAAAGTTAATCATGCTATTTTTTCATTCCTAGTCATAATCTCTATTACATAGTCCCAGGCAATGAGACTCATAATTCAGAATTTCTTCTTCCAGAATTACGAAAAGAACCAGAAATGGTACCACTCATATTTGCACTTTTCCTCTCCATGTACTGGATCAGTGTGTTTGGAAACCTGTTCACCATCCTGGCCACCATCTCAGACTCCCACCTCCACACACACATACTTCTTCCTCTCCAAAGTGCTCCTTGTAGAAGTCTGTTTCACCTCCATCCCCATGCCAAAGATGCTAGTGAACATGTAGACACAGAGGAAAGTTGTACCTAATAAAGCCTGCATCAGCTAGATGTATTTTTACATTCTGTTGGCATTGTTGGATGATTTTCATCTGACAGTGATGGCCTATGACCACTTCTTGCCCATCTGTCACCTCCTGCACTACATGGTCATCATGAGCCCTCAGCTCTTTCAACTGCTGGTTCTGGTGTCCTGGTTCATAAGTTCCCTGCATTCCTTGTTAGAAAGCTTAATGGCATTGTGGCTGTCCTTCTGCACCAATGTGGAAATCCTCCATATCTTTGGGAAATCAAACAGGTGGTCTGACTTGCCTGTTCTGACACTTTTCTTAATGACACATTTTTATTTTCTATTTTGCAGCAGTCCTGCTGGATGGTGGTCCCTTCACTGTTATCCATTAATGATAATCTGATCGTTTCTTCCATACATGGAATCTCATCAGCTCAGGGGAAGGATAAAGCATTTTCCACCTGTCTTTCTCCACTCCCAATTGTCTCCATATATTATTGTTCAAGCCTAGGAGTGTACCTTATCTCTGCTCCTACCCACAGCTCACACTCAAGTGCCACAGCCTCGGTGATATACACTATGGTCACACCCATGCTGAACCCCTTCATCTACAGTCTGAGGAGCAAAGACACACAGGGGACTAGGGAAAGAGTCAATCGGATGGTAGGTATAGAAAAGCAAATTGTTCTGGGGCTGAAGAATTGTCTGTGATTGCAGGTCTTAAAGCATCAGAACCAGAAATTCCTATTCTTTGATCATATTCTGGGTATTGAAGTTGCACCATATAATTATTTCCTGGAATTTCTATTTCTTTGATTTCTACCATTTATAGAATTTATATAACTCAGTTTTGGAAGCTTTCTGCTCTATCTGATATATAGGAAGCTCTCCCCCTTGACCATTTTCTTACTTTCACAAACTTTCCAACCTTAGGTCAGAAATATTTGGAAATTCTCATTTATTTCTTGGGAGAATGTGGGTTATTTAATAATAATTTCTTCTTAAGTCACCTATCATATCAAGTAACTTCTCTCTAGTTTTCCTGAGAGAATAGTCATCAGTCATATTAATCATACAAAAAAACCCTACACATGACAGCTAAGGGCATTTATATAATTCATTTCAGCAAAATATGAAACCACAGTTTTCACTTTGGGTCTGCCTTTTTTTTTGAATTTCACTCCCTTCTCAGCTCTTACTGGTAACATAGACTTTAATATGCTACTGTTTTGTAACTGGCCTCCTGGTTTTTGTCTTATTCAGCTCAGTGTCCACAATGCTCATGATGGTCCCTGGCAAAAACTGACTATCCAATATATATCTCACAGTGGAGTCTACATGGAAAGACAAATTTGAGTACATAGATTGACCTAATATGGTCTTAGTGTCATAAATGACCTTAAAAATGAGGAAAAAAATTTTAAATCACACATTTTATTAGCATGCTAATTGTTTTGTGTGCTCTACATCCACGCATTGAAGTAAGAAGATGGCTGTCCACCAGCGAGGGGTTATTCACTGAAGTGAAGAACTAGTTGGGGTATTTCGTGTTCTGTTATTAAGTATCTTTCTGTTTCTACTTGAAAATCTCTAGTGCAGTCTACAAATATGACTCTTCCTATTGCTCTATAAAATATCTCCCCTTTTATAAATTTAGTCATAACTACTAAAGGAACAACACCACCAAGGCCATTCATTTAATATCTCCTTCATGCTCAGGAATCTCTTCAATCATCATGATCAAAGGATGACTCAAAAAGAGAGCTTGAATTCCTGCTCTGTGATGTGATTCAGGATCAGCAGATTTTCTGCCCAAATGGGCATATTCTTCCAGCTTCTCCAAATTCTGTGGAATGCAAGCTCAATATAACCACTTGAATGCTATTTTCAATATCAGAACACGTGAAAAGCAGAAGCAGAAGATTATTACAATCACCCTTCTTACTGTTTGATTATTGTATCAGTTAGCTATTGCTGCATACCGAGCCATCCACCTAATCAAGTGGTTTAGCATAACGCCTTTATTATTGAACTGGATTATATGGTGGGGAGTTATTTTGAGCTCTGCTCAGATGCTCATGAGTCTGTAATCAGCTGTGAGTCTCTAGAGTGTGCATCTGTAGCTCATTCATGATGTTGTGAGACTGCAGCATCTCTGTTTTGTACCAATTTATGTCAGTTTATTTATCTATGTAGTTAATCTTATAGTTTCCAAACAAAGAGTTTATCAAATGTGAACTGCCTTAACTCTGCTGTTTTTATATTCCATATATGACATGTTGCTTTCTGTACAATTAGAAGATGTATGGCCCACCCCTGTTAAACTGTGACTCAGCTCCCTGTGCTCTAGAAGCTAACTTGAGTCTTGAATCATTAGATTTTTTTTTCTTTTAAACTAATTTATTGGAGTATAATGATGTGCAATAAATTGCACATATTAAAATATAAAATTCATATATACCTGAAATTTATACAATGTTATAAGCCAATATGACCTCAGCAAAATAATCTTTATAAAATAAATTAGGAGCTGGCCTAGTGCTTAATTTCAGTGCACTCTGCTTCAGTGGCCTGAGTTCAGTTCCCAGGCATGGATCTACACTACTCATTAGTGGCCATGTTGTGGTGGTGACCCACCTACAAAGTAGAGGAAGATTGGCAATAGATGTTAGCTCAGGGTGAATCTTCCTCAGAAAAAAATCACTAATTAATTAATCGAAGGATAAAAAGCTTTAGGCTTCTCAAGGAAGAGCAGTGTCTTGTATAACCCTGGAACATGGGATGATTTACCCACAATAGATTTGGAATAAATACAATCAAGTAATTTTTACCTACAGGATCAACATTAAGTAAGAATTCTTCTATCCAATTAAACTTTTATGAATGCCAAAAAAATAAATAAAATGCAAAATTTGCTGAATTTAAGGAGCCATGAGAAAATTAAGTATAAATACTGCATGGGTCCATGTATGTATAATTCGAGAAAGTGCACAAACATTTAATTGCTTTGTAATGTAATGATAAAGAATTGAATCTCCTTGAACCTTATTTTCCTTATTCCTGATGGTAAGCTGGGATAAGAAACCTAAATCGGATGGATGCCATGAGGAATAAATGAAATGTGTGGAAATACTTGATTTTGAAAACTCTTTCACAGTTGAGGAGTATGTGTGTGGATATGCATCTGTGTGTGTTTATATACAATTTTCTTTCAAATAAACACACACATATGTAAACACAGACTCATCAATAATTTCATGTTTCATGTTGAAAGAAAACTTGAAAGTTGGAGAGGATAGGAAGAAAATGTATGAATGTTTGAATTAAGAAAAATTGAAAGAATGTAGAAATTTTGATGTAAATATTTACAGTAGACTGAGTGGCCTTCATTTTAATACCAAATTATTTTTTCTATCTTAACACCCCGAAAGCCTCAAAGTCAGAACCATGTTTGTATTTAGGCAATGGAAAATTCACTGTACCAGCTAATGGAGGCATAATCTCCAAACTGACTTTAATTTTCTTTTTCAAGATTGGCACCTGGGCTAACAAGTGCTGCCAATCTTTTTTTTTTTTTTCTGCTTTATCTCCCCAAACCCCCCTGTACACAGTTGTATATCTTAGTTGCAGGTCCTTCTAGTTGTGGGATGTGGGACGTGGCCTGATGAGCAGTGCCATGTCCGTGCCCAGGATCCGAACCCTGGGCAGGCGCAGCGGAGCATGTGAACTTAACCACTCAGCCACAGAGCCGGCACCTAATTTTCTTTTTCTATTTAAGGATTTAAGGTGGGATTTCAACACAAAATGGTTTTACCTAAGAGAAGCTAACTGAACGAAGTTAGGGGCTTAAACTCAGTTCCCTTGAACAGACTTTTATTTGGCAAATGTCTGTATTAGATCCCAATTGCTGCTGTAACAAATTACACTAATGGCTTAAAACAAACAACTCTGTATCTTAAGGTTCTGGAACTCAGAAGCCTGAAATGATCTTATTGGATAAAAGCAAGATGAATGCAGGGCTGAGTTCCTTCTGTCAGCTGCAGGGAAGGACGCATTTCTTTTCCTATTTCAGTTTCTAGAGGACAACTGTGTTCACTGGCTCAGGGCCCTTCCTCCATCTTCAAAGCCAGCAGTGTGCATTTTCAAATATCCCTCTGATTTCAATTCTTCATCCTTTCTCTTCCACATTTAGAGGACCATTGTGATTATATTAGCCCAAGCTTGATAATCCAAGCTAATCTTCTTATCTTAAGGTAAGTGATGAGTAACTTTATTCCACTAGTATGTCGGGGAGTAGGACATTTCCTCTCCCCAAATGTGGGTTCGTCTGGCTGGAGAACGAATTAAATTCACATGAGACAGAATAGCAAGAGAAAATTAAACAAAGCTTTATGAGGAACCATGGCCCAGGGCCTTTCTTCCCAAAGGAAGAAAGGGCACCGAAGAAGTGGGGTGCACAGAGTGGTTATATACGCCCAAACAGGGTGTTTCACATGTGATTGAAATGTCCCTTTTACAATAGTCACGAGGCCACTCTGTCAGCACAGAACTCGATGGAAACGACAGATAGGTCTGCTGTCCCAGTGAACGCTGCGGGGTGGCAGGTGTGTTGCCTCGGGCTGGGGGGGGGGAATCACAGATGAGCGCCGCAATTGGTTCCCAGCCTAAAGACAGATGCTTAATCTTTAAGGAGATGCCAACGTTGGGAGGGGGAGGGAAGTCATTTACAGGAGGTTAACAGACTAGCACAATAAAATGCAGATTTTAAGTCCTTGCCTTTGGTATTGATTAAGAGTTTTTAGAGAGAAGGTCATCTCCTTTCTTCTTCCTGGTACAGAGAGGGAGGCACCTTTACAGATAGAGATTTACCTTACAAACGTAAATGTGTCCTAACAAAGGGCAAGTTCCATTCCTCAGAGCCTCCTTCCCTGTCCCAGTTTATCAAAAGCGATCAGCCTCAAATAATCCTGATGCCAAAAAGACATATCTTTGGGTGGCCAATTCCAGGTCCCCACAGGTACATCAATCCATTGCTCTGTAAGCTAACATCTTCCAAAGTTCTTGGGGTTAGGATGCGGACATTTTTGGAGAGCAGTCTTCTGCCAACTACATATTATTACTCAATTATATATTATTTCATTCACTCAAGAGACCTTGTATTTAAAAGAATCAAAACCAGAATTTATTACAGCCTCTAGACTGGGTGAAAATTTTTCTTTCAAAATTATATGTAGGATGATTCTTAGTGTATAGACCTAAAACTACATACCCATGACTCACGCAGGAACATAGACTTGCCGATTTAAGTGTGGTCCGTGGACAAGGATCTGCAGCATCAAAATCACCTGGGAGCTTGTTAGAAATACAGAGTCCTTGGGCCCACTGTAGACCTGATTAATTAGAATTTGCATTTGAACTACAAGACATGGTTATGCACGATGAAGTTGGAGAAATCTTGGTCTAAAATATGTTATTTAGCCTTCTGACTGTTGATATTTGGTGCTGGATAATTACTTGTGTTGGGAGCTGTCCTGTGGGCTACAGGAGATGAGCAGCATCTGTTTAGATCTTGCCAAATATCCCCAGGGGCAAAATTACCTCTGGCTGAGAACTACTGCACCAGAGTTTCAGAACTGGAAGCATACTGACAGAATTTCCATCAAGACTTCACCCCTTATTTGCTTTATACCTTTGAGCAGAATATTAAATCTCTCTGAGCCCCAGCTCTATAACGGAGAATGGGGTTCATAACAGTACCACCTCATAGATTGAACTATTATAAAAATCAAGTCATGTCATCACTTCAATGTGCTAAGTTATGGTGCATAAAATCTAAATGATTATCTCTTATAAGTGATCTGCATTTTATAATGAGGTGTGAATGACGTCTGTGAATTTGTGACTTAAGTATGAAGTTCCTGATTGTTTTGGCAATATTTTCATGAAAACAAAGAGCTTAGTGCCTAAGTTTTTGTATTAAAGGAATAAAGTCATTGCTCCTCTTAAGAGGAGAATTGTGATTTTTGTATAGCTATCAGGGGTTGTGTCCCCATCAGAAGTGAACCCCTTGAAGATCCAAAGTGCTAGCAGACAGATTCCTCAGGATTATACTGTTGAGAAAAATAAAACAGAGAGTTGTGAGGAGGTGCTGGGAGGTTTAGATCGGGAGCAGAAGAGTTTGTGGAGAATACGTAATAAAAACTGAATTCACCTGGCCTATAATGCAATCTCCTAGGATAAAAGATTCAGCAAGAAAAAATTCCATTCTGTCCAGACCAGTGTCCCATAGGGAAATCACATACTTAGAGGTTGGAGTAACAGGAGGAAATGTGACTAATGAGCAGACATAGGGAGCTACAAATATCTCCTCTGCTGCAGTGTCCCAGGGCATGCAACCTTGGGCCCCACAAGACAAGGACGCTTTTGGCGTCCTAAGTCTGCCTGGGGCACAGAAAGCTTGTCTCCTTCCTGCTCTCTTGTCAGGGGACAGAGCTTCAGTCTTCAACATCAACCATCCAGGGAGGAATTCAGACTTCCACACAGAGACCTGCCTCTCAGGGACTCCCGGTGAGTCTGAGAGCCCAGTATGTATTTCAGGAAAGGGCCAGAGAGAATCAGAGCTTGCTTGGTGTTTGCTTGCTTGATTGCTAAATTAATGTATTTATTTTTGATACTAAAAAGAGAAGTGAACATTGAAACTGGCAAAGCAAGTGTCATTTTTGACACTTAAATGAGAGTAGAACATAAGTCTGAGGGTCTTCTTAATTAAGGGGTGCAGGGAAGTAGAGAATTAGCTGTGGGCAGATATACAGTGAAATGAGTGTTCATCTTTTATTTTTAAGATCTGGCATGTTGATGAGGTGTGATTCCATATGGATTGATGTGTTTCCATGTTGATAAGAAAGATCCAGACCAAGGAATGCTTGCAGACACGTCCTTGCAGCAGCAGTAAGTGAGACGTACTTTTCGCAGTATCTTCACTGAGTCTGGATATTCCCAGAAAAAGAAAAGATGTGATAGGTTAAAAGGGGTAGGTAATCTAGCGTTACTTTACAATTATTCCATTACCTCTGAGGTCATATATAATGTGGGTTAGTTAGCCAGTTACTTTCTCTATTGCAAATTGTCTGTGTGAGTTTTTTGCTTTTATAATGTGGGGTCAGAGTGTTTTTACTCATCATTTTGATTGCATTCTTTCAAACAAAAAATAGTTTTTGTCACCAACTGGCTGGTGTCATTTAGTTAACCTATGTGTGTATAGATGTATTTGTGGAGAATGTATGAATTTATAAATTTTCTTGGTTAATTCTATCAGTCAGACTTATTGTGTTCCATTTGTTTTTATTTGTTTATTTTCTTACTGAAATACTTGAGCTGTCATTTCAATATTCTTCACTTGTGAATCTTTGCATTAAAAGAAAAGGACCATGAAAGTTCTTCTACACCCTTAGAGATAAGAAATTACTCTTTTACATATTTCCAACTTGTTTTCATGTTTATGTTATTCCTTATTGTTCCTTTTGGCATTTTGGGATTAGATTTACTTCTGAAACTCACATTTATTTAGGCATTTGGAAGGCATTCATCATTAGAAAGACTTTTTTTTATAGTATGTCTAAGATAACATATATCTCCATAAAATGTTTGAATTCATGTATCTCTATATAGGATGAAATTATAACAGATATTGCTTCCCCCCACATGCGGAGAGCCCTTGGTATATGATTTTATCTCTAAATATCTCACAATTTAATCTTGAATTAGTGACCTAAGTTGATGTTATTAAACTATTACTATTTTATGTCTTTATATGAATTAGTTACAGATTTTCATCCAATCCTGTTACATACAGTTGTTTGAAACTACTATGTTAACCTAATTTCCTTCTCAGTAACATTTTTTCCCTAAGATTTTACTTTCATTTAAAACTTCTGTTTCTATATCATGCACATCTACATATTCATATACTTTTATACAAATGTTTGAACAGAATACTATGCACAACATAAATTTCCTTTGCATTTTAGTGCAGTCTTTTTTACCCTTATCTGCAATTATTCTTCTTACTTAATAGCACCTTACAGACTTGCTCCCAGTGAACCAGGAAAATGATGATATATTATTTCAGTGGTTGCATAATATTTACCTGTACTTTTTAAAGTCTTTCATTTTCTTTATCTTACATTACTATTACCTCAATGCTACAAAAATATTTTGGGATGGTTAAATTCAAACTGTGGTACGAATCAGGAGCGATTGTGTCCTCCAGGGGCCATTGAGGAATGCTTGGAGACATTACTGGCTGTCACACTGGGGAGGGTGGACAGAGGCCAAGGACACTCTAAACACCCTACAGCACACAGGACAGACCCCACCACGGAGAATAATCTGGGCAAAAATGTCAATAGTGCTGAGACTGAGAAACTTGAGTTAAAGAGTATCTGTACTTTTAATCATTATAGCTGTCTTCAGATTGTTTCCCCAAAGTCATGACACTTTACACTTCTGCCAGAAAAAATGGAGTACTCTCTTGCTACCTGTTTAAGTTTCCACCCCAATCAATCAGTGTGAGAGCTCTTTACGTATTTTCCCAAGCTAATGTGTTTGAAAGAGATTTCTTGTTCTTTTGTAAACTATTACTGAGGTTGACCAAAGATTTAGATATTTAGTCACCATTTGATTTGCCTATTAATTTTATATGCCCGTATATTATAAACACGTTACTCTAGAGTTATCAGCTTTTCAAATGATTTTTAAAAATTATTGTGTCCCTACTGACTTTGGGGGGATATTTTGGCCATGAATATGTTTTACATTTTATTTAGTTAAATATGTCTATCTTCTTACTTCTGAGTTTCTTGTCTTAATTAAGATGATGTGGCCCCTCCATAGATTTTTATATATAGTTTTCTAGAGGTTCACCTAAAATGTATTGATTACTCTTACAACAATGGGTAATTCCTCAGAGTTTTTTGTGATATGACTGAGTGGGAATCAACTTCATTTTTTCGAGGTCAATATCCATTTTACAAGATTTATTCAACAATCCAATCTTTCCAAATATATTGAAACACAACTGCATCATATATGAAATGTACTTATATACCGAGACCTAGTTCCTGAGTCATTCAACAAATAAGCATCTGCTATCTGCCATAATTTATAGGAAAATTATATTCTTTTATGTCTACACTGATGTGGATTAAGGCTGCCACAGCTAGAGAAGCCCAAGGTGACCTGGCCTACATGCCAAACTATATGACCCAGTGGACTTTTTTTATGGTATGAATTAGGACTGCCCCAGGGAGAGAAGCCTGGGTCATCCTCACCTGCATGCCAATCTATATGGCCAGATTCGTATCTAAAGTTATATGACCGCACAATAACCAGACCCCATCTGCACTGAAATCATTTAATGACTTTTTACATCATCTTTTCTTTTTTTCCAGTAAAAATAAGTCACATACCCATGCCTTATAAAATTAGCCCTAACCCTCAACTCGGGGCAGCAGCAGGATCTCTGACCGCCCGTGGGTCCTGTCCCCACGCACCAGCTCTGCCTGCCCATGGGTCCTGTCCCCATGCCAACGGGGGCAGCAGAAGTGGCAGCAGCAGGAGCTCTGACTGCCCATGGGTCCTGTCCCCATGCAGCAGCAGCAGAAGCTCTGACTGCCCATGGGTCCTGTCCCCATGCTATTCCACACTATTCTCTAAATAAAAGAGCACTACTGCCAGATCTTGAGAGTCTAAGAAATCTTTCTTTTGACCCTCGGCTCACCGACCCCACACCATTTCTGGTGGCCCGTACGGGGACTTGCTTCATCAGCTTGTGAGCTCGAGTTCTGGTAAGTGCCCTTTTCTTCCTTGTGCCTTTCTCTTTTTCAAGGATGGATCTAAATTCACTTCTCCATCGGGAACTTTCTTGGATGGCTGTATGAATCCACGTTTGCTGCCCATGGCTACTCTATGGGGCAAACTGTGGCATTCAGCTTGAAGAGAATCAGTACCTTAAGCCTCAGGGTGATGAAGAATGAATTAATCCATTCCTTCCTGACTCTATCTCTAATAGACAAATTTTACGTGGGCGCGGGTCAGCCACTTAAGTCATTAGGACGGCCGCCAATCTCCAAGACTCCCGTGGAAGGTTTCTTTTCCTAAAGCTGGATTGGGATCCCTCCCTCTGGCACCTGACCACGCTCTGAGCTGCGAGGAAAGTCCCACTCGGGACTCCAGTTCAAGGAAAGTACCAAACTCTAACCTTTGGTGGAGTATGGGAACCCCTTCTTGGGAGAATGGCTCCAGGATGCAATTGGGTAGAATGTCCTCCAGACTGGCAGAAAATTCCTCACTGTCTTTTTCTCTATCCTTTTATCCTGGGGACCATTCAGCAGGCACATATTATTGCCAGGCACAATAGGGAAGATGTTCAAGGGATGCCCCCATCATCCCTTGCTACAGGAACACCAATGGGAGGATTTTCAAGGTAATGTCTCCTTTTCTCTCTCCTTTTCTCTTGGGGACCATTCACCAGGCCTATGCTGCCAGGCAGAATAGGAAAGATGTCCACCAGGCACCTGTTACTGCCAGGCATAACAGGGAAGGTATACAAGGGATGCAATGCCAGGGGACGCCCCCATCACCCCTTGCTATAGGAACCCCACAGTAGGAACAATGGGTAGGACGCTGCCCTAGGTTCAGGGGGGATTTTCAAGGTAATGGACCCATCTCTTTCATCTCTCTTCTTTTGTCTTTTTGCTTCTTAGGACCATGGGAGCCTCTAATTCCACACCTAAGGATTCACCTTTGGGTTGCCTTTTAAATAACTGGGCAAAATTTGACTTACAAGATCTAAAGAAAAAGAGACATATCTTTTACTGTAATACTGTCTGGCCTCAATATAATCTGAATGAGGAAAAATGGCCCACGAACGGCACCCTAAGCTTTAATGCTATTCTTCAACTAGACTTATTTTGCCGCCGCCTGGAAAAATGGTCTGAAATGCCTTATATTCAAGCATTCATGGCCCTACATCAAGATTCTGAACTCAGAGCGGTTTGTCGCATGTGTCTAGCTTCCCCAACTAAAGTAGAAAAACCTACCCCTGATATATTAGATGATGACTGCCTTGTTAGACCTATTCCTAAGGCTCCTGCAGCTCCTACCGAATTAACCTCTCCTGAGGACTCAAAGACCAAAATGCCCCCTCCCTATGACAGGGAACCTAAAATTGAGGCCTCAATCCCCATAAGCCCTGCAGGTCATACGAGGAGTGGGACCTCTTATAATACTGGACATTTCCCTCTCCGTGCGGTAGCAAATGGGGAAATGGGGACCATTCGAGTCCATGTGCCATTTTCAATGTCTGATATGGCTCAACTTAAGACACAACTGGGTAGATATTCAGAAAATCCCTCCCAGTTTATTGATGGCTTTCAACAGCTTGTCATGATGTTTGAATTGACTTGGCAGGATATTTATATTATTCTTACTCATTGCTACACTACCGATGAAAGAAATTGTATTTGGGCAGGAGCACGTGAATTTGCAGATGAATTACATACTAGAGACAAACATAAATGTCCAGTAGGAGGCACTGCGGTGCCAGATACAGACCCCAAATGGGATTATACGGATGAAGAAGATCGAGGACAACGGAATCACATGGTTACTTGTTTAATAGAGGGAATGAAGAAGGGATTTACAAAGCCAGTCAATTTTGACAAACTCTGGGAAATAACTCAGGGAACAGATGAAAACCCTTCCCTTTTTCAGGGTAGATTAGCCGAAGCTATTCGAAAATACACTAATCTAGACCCTACTTCTCCAGAAGGGATTACTATTCTAAACATGCACTTCATTAGTCAATCTGCCCCAGACATACGCCGAAAACTGACTAAACTGGCCTTAGGCCCTCAAACACCTGTACAGAGACTTTTGGAGGTTGCTACTCAGGTGTTTAATGATCGGGACTTGACTCTTAAACAGGATAAGGACAGAAGGGCAAAGTTACAGGGTAAGGCACAGGCTCACATTTTAGCAGCCGCCATTGCAGATATGCCACAGAAACAGGCTAACCAGGGGCCCAAGTCTCAGACTACCAATGCCGGAGGCCCAGGTAAGCCCCTTGTTACCGTTGCCATCAACTTGGACACTGGAGCAAACGGTGCCCAAGAAAGGATCTTCCTCCTGGGCCTTGTCCTCTCTGCAAGCGAGAGGGACATTGGAAGCGTGATTGTCCTCGCCTCCAGAGTGAGGAGGGGCCAAGAACACACTTCCCTGCCCAGAGATGTGACCCTGAGGACTCCGCCTGAAGGGGCCCAGAGGCCAATCCGTCTCCCATTACCATCGAACAGACTGAGCCCCGGGTTACTCTGGATGTGGAAGGTAAGCAGATCAATTTTCTTATTGATACGGGAGCCACTTACTCTGTACTTGTTTGTCACTCTGGCCCAACTCGTAAGTCCCATCAAAAAATTGTCGGAATAGAGGGTGACTCTAAGTTTTGTTAACAAACTTTTCCTTTAAGTTGCCAATATCGGACTCAGGTGTTTTCCCATACTTTCCTAGTCCTACCTACTTGTCCTATTCCACTATTAGGGCGAGACTTAATGAAAAAATTAGGAAGCCAATTTATTCTAACACGTGAGGAGGATGGCTTGTTTGTCGCTCTGTCTCCAAGCTCTATTGTTTCCCAGATACCCTCTAATATTCCACCCCATATATGGGAAGCAGTTGATCCCCAGGTTTGGGACTGCTCCCTTCCAGGAAGAGCTGTAACAGCACAGCCAGTCTCTATTACTCTGCGGGACTCTTCTCTTGTGCCCCATAAGAGGCAATACCCTTTAAAGCCAGAGGCAATTGAAGGATTACAACCCCTTATATTAAAATTCCTCAGTCATGGCCTCCTTAAACGATGTCAATCTCCCTACAACACTCCTATCTTGCCTGTAAAGAAACCAAATGGAGATTATCGTTTGGTCCAGGACCTCCGCATAATTAATGAGGCCACTGTTCCTATCCACCCCATCGTGCCTAACCCATATACTATACTTTCCCAAATCCCAGAAAACTCTAACTGGTTTACAGTCCTGGATTTAAAGGACGCTTTCTTTTGTATTCCTCTGGATGAAACTTCCCAACCTTTATTCGCCTTTGAATGGAAGTTTCCTAATGAAGCTCTTCCTATCCAGTTGACTTGGACAGTCCTCCCTCAAGGTTTTCGGGATAGCCCCCATTTGTTTGTAAGTGCCCTAGGCAAGGATCTGAGGGATGTCCAACTCCCTGCTGGTGGTTTAATACAATATGTTGATGATATTCTTATTTGTAGTCCCACAAAGGAGAATTCTGACCACAATACTGTCCTTGTCCTTAATTTCTTAGCCCAACGGGGATATCGAGTGTCCCCACAAAAGGCACAAATTTCACAACAACAAGTGTCCTATTTGGGCTATGATTTAACCGCAGGACATCGGGCACTTTCTATAAATGGGAAAAAGGCTATCCTCGAACTTGGACCACCAAAGACAAAAAAACAACTTCACACTTTCCTGGGTATGGCAGGATTCTGTCGCTTATGGCTTCCTCAGTTCGGGGTAATAGCAAAGCCTTTATATGAAGCAACCAGAGGACCTGATACAGAACCTCTGGAGTGGACACAAAAGGAAGACAAGGCCTTTCGGTCGATTCAACAGCAGCTGTCTTCCACCCCAGCCCTGGCTTTGCCTAATGTCAACAAGCCTTTTACTCTTTATGTTACTGAAAAGCAGGGCCAAGCCCTCGGTACCCTCACCCAAAGACTAGGCCCAGAGACCCGAATTGTCGGATATTTCTCAAAGACCCTAGACTCGGTGGCTTTGGGATGGCCAGCATGCTTAAGGGCTGTAGCAGCTACAGCTCTGTTAGTTGAGGAGGTCTCTAAATTAACTATGGGACAGCCTTTAACTGTCATGACTCCTCATCAGGTACAAGCCGTGTTACAAACTAAGGGACATCAATGGATGACTGGAGGACGTCTAATTAAATATCAGGCCATTCTCCTAGACACACCTGATATCATCCTTAAAGTTTGTCAAACAATTAATCCAGCAGAACTTATGCCCGGTCCTGACTACCCTGTCCAGGATTTGCAGCATACATGCTCTGAAGTCATAGAACAAGTGTACTCTAGCAGGCCTGACCTGCTGGACTCTCCCATAGATAATGCAGAGGACACCTGGTTTATAGATGGCAGTAGCTTCATAGAGCAGGGCATATGCAAGGCAGGCTATGCCATAGTAAACGCCTTACACGTCATTGAGGCACAAGCCCTTCCATCCAATACATCTGCCCAAAAGGCTGAACTCATCGCTCTTACTCGAGCCCTTCACCTGGCGAAGGATATGGTTATCAATATTTACACTGACTCAAAATATGCCTTCTTGGTCCTACATGCACATGGGATCATATGGAAGGAAAGGGGTTTACTCAATACAAAGAACTCCCTATCAAATATGGAGCAGAGATTTTGGCTCTTTTAAACTCTGTGCTTCTTCCTAAGCAAGTGGCTGTGGTCCATTGCCGGGGACATCAGAAGGATTTATCCCTTGAGAGCAAGGGTAATAACTTTGCTGACCGGGAAGCTAAACGGGCAGCTAAACAAACTACCCTTTTAAGCTTACTTCCCACTTCCCCTGCTTTGGGCCTTATTAGTCAAGAAATAACCCTGGCTCAAGAAAAGGGATATACCCAGGAAACAAAACAGTCTTGGCTAATTAATGACCAGGGAAAAATTTTCATACCTAAAAGCTTTCAATGGAAATTAGTTAATGGAATTCATCAGGCTACCCATTTTGGCAAACAATCATTGACTCAGCTACTTTCTAAATCCTTCGATGGCCATACTTTCCATGCCACCATTAGACAGATCTACCGCTCTTGTGCCACTTGTGCTCAAGTCAATCCAGAGGGGGCAGCTAGACCACCTCCTCTGTTACGGCCTATACAATGACGGGGCACCTATCCTGGGGAAGATTGGCAACTGGATTTTACCCAAATGCCTCCATGCCATGGCTATAAATATCTTTTGGTATTTGTCAATGCCTTTACAGGCTGGATTGAGGCCTTCCCTTGTCGAAGCGAATGGGCAATCAAAGTAACAAAGGCCCTTTTAAGGGAGATTATCCCACACTTTGGCTTGCCCAAGACCTTAGAGAGTGATAATGATCCCTCTTTCATAGCTCAAATAACACAACAGGTCTCTTCAGCTTTGCAAATCAAATACTATTTGCATGGCATCCACAATCCTCTGGGAAAGTGGAGAAGGCAAACCATACTCTAAAATGACATCTCTCTAAGTTAAGTCTCGAGACTCAGGAAACTTGGATTACACTATTACCTATTGGCCTCCTACAGATGAGAACGGCCCCTAAGAGTAGTTTAGGGTTAAGCCCTTATGAAATCCTGTATGGAAGGAACTTTCTATCCACCGATATAGTATTTGACTCTGATTACCACCAATTATGTCAATATTCCATTGAGGCTGGTCTGATACGAAATGAACTAAATGACTATGTTAATAATCATTTACCTAAGCCGGAACCATTGTCTGCCGATATACCTTGCCAGGTAAATCCTGGAGATATGGTATATTTAAAAGATTGGAAAACACATTCCGATGGGTTAAGCCCAAAATGGAAAGGACCTTATCAAGTCATTCTAAGTACCCCCACAGCTGTAAAATTAAAAGATCATACTTCTTGGACTCATATTTCCCAAATAAAACTTATGACTTCTTTTCAGGACAAAGCTGATCCAGATCCTGCTGTTCAACCGGACTACTCTTGTGAACAAACCGGTGATTTAAAACTGCTTTTTAGAACAAAATGAACCCTATCTTGATTATTTTCTTCTTATCACCTTTTGTAATGACAGAAAATTTTTTTTTTTAAATGGGCTCAACATTATGGTGAGCTCCGTAACCAAACCACGTGTTGGGTTTGTGGACTCTTGCCTCTGTCTGGTACTTCTGGCTTCCCCTGGTGGGTCTCACCCCTCCAGGGTACTGATTGGCATGCAATGCTTCTCTTCACTACACAATACATTTCTAGCTCTTCTCTTCTACAAGATTCATCTATTACTAATCATAATGTCTCCTTGTGGCCATCTGTCTCTGATACCTGGGAGCTCCCAGGCCACAATCAAACCTTTTCCTTCAATGCTAGTGCCCAAACACTAACTAGATTTGCCTTGTCACAAGTGAATCATGAACAACAAGTTCCAAAGGTAAAGTCCCCAGCTTATCGATACACACAGGATGGACTATATCAAATTTGGGACAAATATATTTGGCTCACTCCTACTAGTGGTCAACTCAGTCAAAAGGCCACTCTATGTTGGGAACAAACCAATCACACCTGTGATATGTGGCCTAATAGCACCCGACCTATGGGACAAATTCCCCGTCATATGTGTTCTCATATCATAAGCTTAAAAAATACTGATTGGTTTGGGACTGACTGGGATAGATGGCCAAGCACACGTTGGTTAGCCCCTAATGGCACTCAGTGGTTATGTGGCTCCAACTTATGGCCTTGGCTGCCACCTGGATGGATTGGATGATGCACCCTAGGTTTCGTCTGGATGCAGGGTAGAACTACCTTTAGTATATATCCCCCTGCTAACCTACCCAACCTGAAACAGCGCTGGACCCACTCTGTCTTCCATTGGTATGACCACGTTGTCTCAATTTTCCTTCCCCAATTAGGAATCGAAAGTGTCATCTGGCACATGTAAGCTCTAAACAAATTTACTATGAAAGCATTAAGTGATACACAACATAGCCTTTCGCTGCTTGATTTAGGAGTGTCCCAAATGCGTAAGGCAGTCCTCCAAAACCGAATGGCACTGGATGTCTTGACAGCAGCACAGGGGGGCACTCGTGCCATTATAAAAACTGAATGTTGTGTTTATATTCCTGACTACCATCAAAATATCTCTGGCTTCCTATGTGATATGAACCATCAAATTAAGTTCATGTCTGACCCTACCCTATCTCTAAACGATTGGTTTAACTCCTGGTCAGGACCAGGTTTCTAGACTACTATCAAAACCTTATTCATTGGGTTAATCATATTGCTAGTATTTCCTATTATAATTTGTTGTCTGTTTCATTGTCTTCCGCATGTCAACAGTTTCACCTCCTGGACCACCTCTCGTCAAATGATTCTCTCATCTCCAGAGGATCTGTACACCTTGTCAGGCTTGGACTCCACGGGCGCAGCTTTCCGGTCCACTGAACTTCCTACCTATACCTATTCCCCCATTTAGGGACAGCTCTACGACCTTGTACAGCCAGAAGTAGTTACAGAAGACTGACCGTCGTCCATATCTCCAAAAGATTTCGGGGCCAAATGGGTTCAGGGGGGGTTTATGATGTGGATTAAGGCTGCCCCAGCTAGAGAAGCCCAAGGTGACCTGGCCTACATGCCAAACTATATGACCCAGTGGACTTTTTTTATGGTATGAATTAGGACCGCCCCAGGGAGAGAAGCCCAGGGCATCCTCACCTACATGCCGATCTATATGGCCAGATTCGTATCTAAAGTTATATGACCGCACAATAACCAGACCCCATCTGCACTGAAATCATTTAATGACTTTTTACATCATCTTTTCTTTTCTCCAGTAAAAATAAGTCATGTACCCATGCCGTATAAAATTAGCCCTAACCCTCAACTCGGGGCAGCAGCAGGAGCTCTGACCGCCCATGGGTCCTGTCCCCACGCACCAGCTCTGCCTGCCCATGGGTCCTATCCCCATGCCAGTGGGGGCAGCAGCAGCTGCTCTGCCTGCCCATGGGCCCTGTCCCCATTCCAGCGGGGGCAGCAGAAGCTCTGACTGCCCATGGGTCCTGTCCCCATGCTATTCCACATTATTCTCTAAATAAAAGAGCACTACTGCCGGATCTTGAGAGTCTAAGAAATCTTTCTTTCAACTCCTCGGCTCACCGACCTCGCATCACCTCTGCAACCAGATTAATAATGTCCAAGTTTTATATAATATGGACAAGGGACTCCCCTTTTCTTGAGGTTTCAGCAACAGCAGGGAGGCCACCTCATTCCTCAACATTTTATGCCACCATCTCATCACTCCATGCCTTGCTCATTCCCTTAGACACATTTTGAATCTTGATTCTATAAAGCAATCGTCTTTCCCAGGGTCTTTGCAAGGCTGTTCCTTCTGCCAGGCACACAGTTCTTCAGAGAAACTTGTGTCTCCACTCACTCTTCCTTTAGGTTTCTGTTAAAATGTCACCTCACTTGCAGCACCTGCCTCAACTCCCAATAAAATATAACACCCCCATCCACTGTCTCCTTTTGACATGCTGTCTTTCTATCACAGTGTCTGTTACCATTGTATATGTTGCATCATTATTTTTATTTGGTCATATTCTTTCTCCATCATTAGATTAAGGACTTTGTTTTTCTAGGTTCTATTCTCTGGATGGTGCTTGGAATATGGCTTATATTCAATATATATTACTCAAATGCATGAAAGATACTCAATAAAATATTAGTAACGTTATGTTTGAGGAACAAATTGATGGTGGAAAAGGAATTCCTAAAGAGATGTAGCACTGGAGATGCCTTAATGGGGACAAGATCATACACAAAATTTGGAAATTAAATTTCTTGATTCTAAATATAGATATAGCAGTTATTCTAGGTTACTAATGCTTGCTTGTGTGAAAGTAAGTCATTTATTTTTCTATTTCCTAGTAGTCACCTCCAACACATGGAACCAGGGAATGACACACATTTTAAAAAATTTCATCTTCTGGGATTTTCAGAGGAACCACAACTGCAGTCCCTTATATTTGCACTTTTCCTCTCCATGTACCTGATCACTGTTTCTGGAAACCTGCTCATTGTCCTGGCCACCATCTCTGACTCCCACCTCCACACACCCGTGTACTTCTTCCTCTCCAACCTGTCCTTTGTAGACATTTGCTTCACCTCCACCACTGTCCCGAAGATGCTGCTGAACATCCAGATGCAAAGTCATAACCTACAAAGGCCGCATTTCCCAGGTGTATTTTTACATATTATTTGTAGTAATAGATAACTGTCTCCTGACTATAATGGCCTATGACCAGTTTGTGGCCATCTGCCACCCCATGCACTACTCAGTAATCATGAACTCCCAGCTCTGTAGACTGTTGGTTCTGGTGTCCTGGTTCGTGAGTGCCTTTTATTCCTTGTTACAAAGCTTAATGGTGTTGCGATTGTCCTTCTGCACACATGTGGAAATCCCCCAATTTTTCTGTGAACTCAATCAGGTGGTCCAACTTGCCTGTTCTGACACCTTTCTCAATAACATGGTGATATGTGTTGCGGCTGTGCTGCTGGCTGGTGGTCCCCTTGGTATCCTTTGGTTGGATCCCTTGGTTGGTATCCTTTACTGTTACTCTAAGACAGTTTTCTCCATACTTGGAATCTCATCAGCTCAGGGAAAGTATGAAGCATTTTCCGCATGTGTATCTCACCTCTCAGTTGTCTCCTTATTTTACTGTACAAGCCTAGGAGTGTACCTCAGCTCTGCTGCCACCCACAGCTTACACTCCAGTGACACAGCCTCAGTGATGTACACTGTGGTCACACCCATGATGAACCCCTTCATCTATAGTCTGAGGAATAAAGACATAAAGAAGGCTCTGAAATCATTCTTTGAGATGGTAGCTATAAAAGGAATAATTCTACTGAGTCAGAATAAGTACCCTTGATTGCAGTGCTAAAAGTTTCTGAGCCAGAAATTTCTTTTCTTTGATGGTATAATGCAATTAAAAATTGTTCCTTCCCTTTTATCCATATCTATCCATTTCTTTGACTTCAACTTCTTTGTACAATTTAAATGACTCATTCTGTTAAGCTTTCACTCACTCTGATATAGAAACAGCTTTCCCATATTTATTTTTTTCCTATGTATCAAAGTTTTTCCTAACTTTGTGTTTGAAGTATTTTGAAATTCTCATTTCTTTCGTGGACAATATGAATTTCTTAACAACAATTTCTTCTCTAATGACATATATCACCCCAAATAATTTTTCTCTTGTTTGCCTTACAGGACAGCGATGAGTTGTATTACTCATATTAACAAAAATAACTACAATTGACAACCAAGGCAATTTATATAATTTTATAATAGGGGAAAATATGAGACCACTGTTTTACACATTTTTGTACATTGTTCCTTTGTATATCACTACCCCAATTGCTTATCCAGAAAATCTAGACTTCAATATATATATTGTGTTTGATAGGTAGTCATAGAATTTTATTCTCCTCATTAGAATCCTGTTCTCTTATTCACATATGTGTCCACAGTGCCTACCATAGTGACAGCATAATGATTACTGAAGACATGTCTCCAAGTGGAATCTACACAGAAACACAAATTTGAACAAATAGATTGACTTTATTTGGCATTTAAATCAGAGTAGAGCTTAAGTATGATGAAGTAGAATTGTAAGATACTTTGTATTACTAAGTAAAATATTTCTATTTCTAGCTATACATCTACACATTGAAGTCTGAGAGATTGATGTCTATGTCTAAGTGAATTTTTCATTGGGATGAATTGGTTGGTGTGTTTAAATTTTTTATTAAATTATCTTCATTTCATCTTGAAAACTTCCAGTGCTGCCTACAAGTAATACCTCTGCCATGACTCTAAATGCAGTAAAAATTTTGTCATAACCACTAAATGAGCAGTGAATAATAATATCAATATCATATGTTACATAATATATATATATATATTTATTTCCTTCTGATGAGAGGATGACTCACAAGAGAGCTTGAATTCCCATCCCGTCATGTGATTCAGAGTCACAGGTTTTAAACAATGTTACATGTCCTTCCAACTTCTGCTTACCTGGAAAGGAACCTCAGTGGAGTAAAATTTTAATATATTTATCTGAAATAATCTTCAATAACAGAGTAATCATGAACGCTATCTTCAAATATCAGAACAAATGCCTAGAATGAAAAGAAGCAGATTATTATAATTGCCTTCACTTCTGTTCGTTTTTATTTTCATATCAGTTAGCTGTTTCTGCCCAATAGGCCATCCTAATAGCAATTGGTAGTAAAGTGCCTTGATTATCAAATGAGATAGTGTGGAGGGGAGTTGTTCTGATCTCTGTTGTGTTCCTCATGAGTCTATATTCAGCTGTGATTCCTCACATTGTCTCAAGCTTTAAAGCTCATCCATCGTATTATGTGCAACTGTATTGCACTTTCTTCTTCAAGAAATATATGATACTTTACTCCATTTATATATGTAGATTAAATCTTAGAGTTTATGAGAAAAATAGTTTATCAAGTGAAAATGGCCTTAATTTAATTTCACAGTTCCTATCTCTGTATATGACATTTTTCTTTCTTCCCAGTTATAAAACATATCTCCTAGGTCTTGTAACTCAGCTACCTGTGCTCTAGATCCAACCCTGGGTTATTCACCCCTAGAATTTTTTAATTGGAATATAATTACATAAGAAATGGCAAATTTGTATATGTTTATTTATAATATATTATATAATATTAATTATATATTTATGTTGCATATAATTTTATATTAATGTTATATGTAATATTAATATGTACCTATATATATGTAAAAATCTTCCTCATTTACACTGGGGTTACATCCCAATAAACCTATCATAAGTTGAAAGTGTCATAAGTCAAAAATGCGTTTAAATACATCTAATGCATCTAAACTGCCAAAGTTAGCCTAGACCACCTTAAATGTGCTCAGAACACTTACATTAGCCTACAATTAGGCAAAATGATCCAACACAAATCTATTTTAAAATAAAGTGTTGATGGGCCAGTGCACTGAACTGGTTAAATTCAGTGTACTCTGCTTCAGCAGCCCAGATTCGGTTCCCAGGTGTGTACCTACACTGCTCTGTTAGCAGCCATGCTGTGCTAGCAGCCCACATACTAAAAAGTAGAGGAAGATTGGCGTGGATGTTAGCTCAGGGCAAATCCTCCTCAGCAAAAAAACAACAATAAAAGAACAGTGTTGACTGCCTTATGTAATTGATTGAACACTGTACTCAAAATGAAAAACAGAATGGTTGTATGGGTACCGAATGGTTGTAAATGTTTGGGTTCTTTACCCTCGTGATTGCATGGCTGAGTGGGAGTTGTAGCTTGCTACCATAACCCAGCATCATGGGAGAGTATTGTACCATGTATCACTACTCTGGGAAAAAGATCAAAATTCAAAACTTAAAGTACAGTTTCTGCTGAATATGTATTGCTTTTTTGTACCATTGTAAAGTTGAAAAATGAGGAGTTGAACCATTATAAGTTGAGGACTGTCTTTGTGTATACATACACAAACCAAAAACCAGACCCATAGATAATCCCATCTTTTTTGTTGAAAGGAAACTTGAGAGAAACAGGAACAGGATAAAAATAATAAACATTTGAAGAAACATGAAATTGAAAGAATGTAGAAATTTTGACACAAAGATTTAGAGTAGAACGAGTGACCTTAATTTTAATGATTAATTTCTTTTCCTCTCTTAATGACTCAAAGGCCTCAGTTAGAAACACATTTATGTTTAGACAATGAGAAATTCTCTGCACTAAGGGAGCCATATGTCTGCAAATTGACTTTAATTTTCTTTTCAATAACTATTTAAGGTGGAATTTCAACAAAAAAATGCCTTTACCCAAGAAAATCTAAATGATTCGAGAGGCTTAACATCAGTTTCCTTGAAAAAGACGTTTTTAGATGAATGTCTGCTTTAGATTACAATTGCTGCTTATCAAATTACCACACTAGTGGCTTAGAACAAACAAATTTATACCTTAAAGTTCTACAGTTCGGAAGTCCAAAATGGGTCTTATTGGGCTAAAATCAAGATGACTGCAGGCTCGGGTTTCTTATGGAAGCTACAAGAAAGAATAAATTTTCTTTTCTCTTACACTTTCTAGTGGCCACCTGCATTGCTTGGCTCATGGCCATTCTTCCATCTTCAAAACCAGCCACACAACGTCTTCAGTATATTTCTCTGACTCCAATTCTTCCTCTTCCTTCTACATTTAGGGGATGATCATGATTGCATTAGTCCAAGCAGATTATTCAGGCTAACCTTCTTATGTTAAGGTAAATGAATAGTAACTTAATTCCATCTGCTATCTTAATTCCATTTTGCCATGTAAACCAACATATTCAAAAGTTCTTGGGATTAGGATGTGGACAATATTTTGGAGGCCCTTATTTGCCTGCAAAGTCTATTTCAGATATATATTATTTGATGTCCTTGAAGAGCCCTCATACTTAAAAGAGTCAAGCAGAATTTATCACCACCTGTAGGGTGAGTGCAAAATTTTTCTTTCAAAATTACATGCAAAGAAGATCTTGGTGGATTAGACCTAAAACTACCTACACCTGACTCTACACAGGTTCACAGCCTTGCTACTCACCCTGTGATCCACAGACCTGGACCCGTAGCATCAACACCACCTGAGAGCTTGTTAGAAATGCACAGTCCCTGGGCCCACTGGAGACCTGATGAATTTGCATTTAGACTGCAGACTTTGTTGATTTACACGCACATGAAGTTGGAGAAGTACTGGTCCAGGACAGGTTTTATCACCTTCTCACTGTTGACATTAGGAGCTGGATAAATACTTGTAGTGGATTCTGTCACGTGGATTATATGAATTTGCTGCATCCGTTAAGACATTGCCAAATATCTCCAGGGAAAAAAAACATCTCTGATTGAGCACCACTGTGCCAGAGTTTGAGAACTGGAAGCATCCTGATGGAACTCCAATCAAGGTTCTGTTTATATCAGCGATATTGTGATTTATAATCAAGAATATATATATTTGGCCTTCATCACATTTCTGGCACAGAGTTCCTAAAACTCTTGGAATTTCTTAAGTGTTGAGAGCCAAGAAAGTGTGTTTTGTTGTATTAAAAAGGTGATTTTGGACTTCAGCTAAGGATAGGAACTGGTTGCCAGGAGAACCAGCCATGTGGTTAGAGGGTTGGAATTTAAGTACCACCTGTAACCTCCTGGGATGGGAGAGGGGCTGGAAATTGGACTCAATCCCCAGTGGCCAATGACTTCATACCTATGTAGTGAAGCTTGTATAAAAACCCATAGGAATGGTGTTCAGAGATCTTCCAGATTGGTAAGCACAAAGAGGTTTTGTAGAGTGATGCACTCAGAGAGGGCATGGAATCTCCAAGCCCTTTCCTCATACTTTGCCTTATGCACCTCTTCCATCTGGTTGTTCCTGAGTTATATCTTTTTATAATAAACTGATGACCTAGTAAGTAACATGTTTCTCTGACACCTGTGAGCCACTCTAGCAAATTAATTGAGCCCAGGGAGAGATCAAGGGAACTTCTGAATGATAGCCAATCGCTCAGAAGCACAGGTAACAACCTGACTTGCAACTGGCATCTGAAGTGGAGAGCAGTCTGTGGGACTGAGCTCCTAATCTCTCGTGTCTAGGCTGTCTCCAGGTAGAGAGTGTCAGCATTGAGTCGAACTGTAGAACACCCAGCTGGTGTTGGAGAACTGCTTGGCTGTGTAGGGAAAATCCACACACACATTGGAACTGGGTTGAATCTGTTCAGGTATTTTGGAGCTGCATGTACTTGAATGTCCATATCTCTTCCCAGATTTTCAGCATTATTTATTCAAATAAGCTTTCTGCCTGTTTCTCTTTCTCTCCTCCTTCTCAGATTTCCATAATGCAACAAAGCCTCTCACTTAATGGTAGCTCATGATTCATATTGGCCTTCTTCACTGTTTCTCATTCTCTTTTTACTCCTCTAACAGGATGATTTCAAGAGATCTGCCTTCAACTTCACAGATTCTTTCTTCTAATTGATCAAGCATGTTGTTGAAGGCCTCCAATGTATTTTTTATTTCAATCATTGTATTCTTCAGCTCCAGAAGTCCTTTTTCATTTTTTATTGTGATTTTTAACTCTTTGTTCAATTCCCTGACTCAGGTATGGGGCACAGAGCAACAGTAGCACAGGCCAGTGATGGTGGGTCAAACCCGTGACTTAACAGCCAAGGGGCAGAGGGCAGTGCAACAGCTCTGCTCTTCATATGGCACAGCACTGTGAGTCCTGATGCTGGAGAGTGGAGGACAGCAGTAAGAGTGGAAGAGTTGGTGCAATAGTGACTCGGGCCTTGGGAACAGGTCTCACCAAAGTGACAGTTTCAGCCCTGGGCAGGTGATACAGCACTGGAATCTATGGGCAGCTCCATGACCTGGGCTCAGTGTTGGTGAATACTATGGGGTTCTTGGTCTCAAAGGCTGAAGATGACCATGGCAGCGATGAGGATTGCTTAGGTTTTCCTCTTCTCCTTTCCCCATGGCGTAAATCCCTCTGAGGGTATCCCTTTTGGAACCCCGTTTCTCTGGACTCAACCCAAAGGAGCTAAACTAAATTGAGACCTTAATTATATTTGCAAAACCCTCTCATTTTTCAGGAATTGTATCCTAGTCTTGAGAGCTAAATCCTTCAATGCACACTCCAAGGAAGATGTATCCAGGGTGCATGTACCAGGAAGAAGAATCTCAGAGCCTTCTCAGAATTATGCCTATCACACTATCTTAGTGAACTGGAAAATTCGATATTGTACCATGTCAAGTCTCCCTAAAGTAATCTATATATGCTGTGAAATCAAAATCAGAATCTCTGCAATTGCTTTTGTAGAAATTGACAACGATTTCTAAGGTTGAGATAGAAAGGCAAAGAACCTACAATAGTCAAAAAAAGTTTTGAAAAAGAACTAATTTGGAGATATTACACTATGTATGCATATATGTGTGTATATATATATACACACATATATGTATGTATGTTCTGAAAATGTCTTAGAATCACTAACAGGGCTGAGGGAAGATATTCCTCTCCCTGGCCAGTCACCGAACACGAGAGGAGGTGACTATGTCTTCATACATGCAGACAGCAATGCAAATCTTAAAGAAACATGAAAAATCAAGGAAGCATAACAGCAGAAATGGAACAAAACCTCCAAACAAAGAAAAGCTCAGGAACAGACGGTTTCACTAGTGGATTTTACTAAATAGTTAAGCAATGAATGCCAAACTTTTCTAAAAACTTGAAGAGAAGTGAACAATTTAAACTCATTTTTTTGAGGCTTGCATTATCCTGATACTAAAGCCAGATAAAGACACTACAAGAAAACTGCAGGCCAATATCCCTGATGAATATAAATGCAAAAATTCTAAACAAAATAGTAGCAAACCAAATCCAATGACACATTAAATGGATCATACACCATGACCACGTGGGATTTATCTCTGGGATGTAAGGCTGGTGCAAGATAGACTAATCAAGAAATCTAATACACTGCATTAGTAAACTAAAAATACAAATATCATATGGCTATCCCAATAGGATAGCAAAAGTATTTGAAAAATTTCAACATCCTTTCATGATAAAAACTCTACCAAATTGAGTATAAACGGAATGTACATCAACAGTATAAGGGCTGTATATGACAAGCCAATGGTTAACAACATACTCAATGGTAAATGGTTGAAAATTTTTCCTCTAAGATCAGGAACAAGATAAAGGCGCCCACTCTCCACCACTCCTATTCAGCATAGTACTGGGAGCCCTAGCCAGAGCAATTAGGCAAGAAAATAAGATAAAATAATACAAATTGGAAAGAAAGAAGTAAAATTGTCTTTATTTTCAAATGATATGATTTTATATATGGAAACTCTAAAGACTCTGTCAAAAATGGTTAAAACTAACAAGCAAAATTCAGTAAAGTTACAGAACAGAAAATCAGCATATGAAAATCAGTTGTGTTTGTATACACGAACAACAAAAATCTGGATAAGAAATTAATAAAACTGTCTCAATTACAATAGCATCAAAAAGAAAAAAATAATTAGTAATAAATTTAACCAAAAAGGTAAAATATCTGTGCACTGAAAAGTTTAAGCCATGAATAAAGAGAATTAAAGAACATACAAATAAAGGGAATAATGTTCATGGATCAGAGGAATTGTTAAAATGTCCATATCACTCAAAAACAAATATAGTTTTAATGCAATCCTTATCAAAAGTCTAATCTCATGCTTCATGGAATTAGAAAAATCAATTCTACATATCTCATAAAATCACAAAATCCTTGAGTACACAAAGCAATCCTAAAAAAGAAGAAAAAGATGGAGACATCATACTTTCTAACTTCAAACTATATTGCAAAGCTGTAGTAATGAAAACAATATGGCACTGGCATAAAATCAGACACATAGACTAATAGAACAGAATTGAGAGACGACAAATAAACTCTTGCACTTATGGTAAACTAATATTTGACCAGGGAGCCAATAACCCTTAATAGGGAAATGGTAGGTCTCTGCAATAAATGGTGTAGAGAAAACCAGATATTCAAATGCAAAAGAATGAAATTGTATTCCTATCTTACACCACTCACAAAAATAAACTTGAAATGGATTGCTGTCTTAAATGCAGGACCTGAAACAGTGAAACTCCTAGAAGAACAAATAGGGAAACAACTTCTTGACATCGGTCTTGGCAAAGAGTTTTTGCATATATCACCAAAAGAACAAGCAAAAAAAGCAAAAGTAAACAAGTGAGACAACATCATACTAAAAAGCTTCTACACAGTAAAAGAAACAACAATATATATAGAAACCTACAGAATGGGAGATAATTTATGACATCATATATCAGATGAGTGGTTAATCTCCATAACATATAAGGAACTCATACAAACTAATGGCAAAAATACCCAACAACAATCTGATTAAAAATTGGCAGAGGACTTAAATGGACAGTTTCCCCAAAATCACAAACAAATGGCCAAAAACTACATGAAAAAGTGTTGAACATCACCACTCATCAGAGAAATGCAAATCAAAACCATGAGATATCATCTCACACCTGTTAGAAATTCAAAATGACAAAAGATAAATACTGGTGAAGATTGGAGAAAAGAGAACTCTGGTGCACTGTTGGTAGGAACATAAATTGTACAGCCAATATAGAAAACAGTGTGGAGGTTCCTCAAAAAATTAAGAGTAGAGCTACCACATGTTCCAGCAATTTCATATCAGGATATATATCCAAACAAGATGAAAGCACTATCTCAAAGAGATAGCTGTACCCACCCAATGTTCATTGCAGCCCTACTCACAATAGCAAAGACATGGAAACAACCTAAGTCATCACCAGTGGATGAATTGATAAAGAAAATGTTATCATGTTATTTTCAACAATGTGGATAAACTTTGAGGATATTATAATAAATATCAGATAGAAAAAGACAAAACTTTATGATATCTCTTATATGTGGCATATAAAAAAGCAAAACTCTTAGAAACAAAGAGTAAATACTTGGTTGCCTGGGACTGAGGGGGAAGGGAAGTGTGGTGATGTTGGTCAGATGGTACAAACTTCAGTTCTTAGATGTGTAAGTTCTGGGGAACTAATGTACAGCATACTGACTTTAGTTAACTATACTGTATTATGTACTTTAAAATTTCTAAGAAAATATATCTTAGCTGTTCTCACCAGAAAAAAAGCTAATTATATGAGTGCTGGATATTTTAACTGACCTTATTGTGGTAATATTTTCAATATACGTGTGTTTCAAATCACCATGGTGTGTACTTTAAAACTATACAATGTTATATGTCAATTATATCTCAATAAAGCTGAAAAAAATTTAAGTCTCAAAGCAATGGGTGGGTATGTACAGTCCAGCTAAGAAAATGGGGAAGTAAATAAATCATTATGAAAAATAAATTCTTTGTGGGGCAGTCACACAAGTATTTCATGCTTATCTTGACAACAAATAATTTTTAATTATATGCTACAGACTTGCATCAAGGAAGCTACAAAGAGTTGGTGGAATAATTTAATTCTCCAAGAAACAGCAATAATACAGATATCCCCAAGAGTGGAACATAGGAACACAGTAAAACAGCTTGAAGAGTCTAAAATTCTTACTGTGGCCATTTGGAGCCAGTGTGAGGAGGTCAGAGGTTATGACCCTGAATACAACACAGCATAGGATGGTGACTTCTCAAGCAGGCTTTTTCATGGTTGGGGCCCTGGGAGGAGATTCCCTTTCAAGATCACAACTCACTGTCTCCCAGGAGCAGGGAAATGATGGACTCAGTTCCTGTCCCTAGAAATTCTCTGATGTCACAACGAGCTTAGTAAATGCAGAACTGGAGCATTGTCTCAATAGCTGCTGTAGAGTGGGCATCTGCCCTGTGCCAGGAAATTTTCTATTAGTTCTAAATTATTACTAACTTTGCACACCAACTTCATAACATAGATGGAATTTTCCTATTTACAATTAAGGAATCAAAGGCCTGAAAGGTTCATTTTCTGTCATGAAGGAAATACTCAATAAGCATGTGCAAAGCTGAGCATGAAGCAGCTGAGCTACTGAGTCCATCATTTGACCATCTAAGGTCAATCCTGAAGTGGATGGGAGGGTTTTTGATGGAGAAGGTCTCAAAATACCTACATCTCACTCTTGACATGGACCACAGACCTGATACACAAAGATTGGTCCACAGACCAGGACCAACAGCATCAATATTAACTGGCAACTAGTTGCAAATGCAGACACTTGGGCCCATCTTGGACCTGCTGAGTCAGAATCTGCATCTGAAGACAATCCCAAATGGTTCATATATAGATTGATGATGGAGAGGTTCTGGTCTAGAACAATGTTTCTCAATCATCTCACTGTTGCCATTTGTGCTAGAAAATTATTTGTGAAGTGAGCCATTCTGTGCATAGTAGGATGTGAAGCGCTATCCCTAGCTTTAACTCACTAGGTGGTGGTGGTACCTCCCCAGTTGTGACAGCCATAAATTTCTCCAGACATCGGCAGGTGTTTTCTGGAGGCAAAATCACCCCAGTTGAGACCCACAGGCCTAGAGCATGAGAACTGGAAACATCTTGAAGGAGTTTCAATCAAAGCCAGCCCTTTCTCAGTTCATAACTTGAGGCAGATCACATAATCCTACTGCGCTCCAGCTCTACAAATGTAAACTGAGGTTCATGAAACCACTGACCACCTAGTACTTTTTATAAAAAATAAATGAGACAAACAAACCCTTAGCCAGACTCACTAAAAAAAAAGAGAGAATTTTCAAATAAATAAAATTAGAAATGGGAGAGGAGAAATCACAACAGATACCAAAGAAATACAAAGGATCATAAGAGAATACTATGAAAAACTATATGCCAACAAATTGAAGAACCTAGAAGAAATGGATAAATTCCTAGACTCATACAACCTACCCAAACTGAATCAGGAAGAAATAGAGAATATGAACAAACCAATCACAAGTAAAGAAATAGAAACAGTAATCAAAAACCTCCCCCAAAATAAGAGTCCAGGACCAGACGGCTTCTCTGGAGAATTCTACCAAACATTCAAAGAAGATCTAATACCTATCCTTCTCAAACTATTCCAGAAAATAGAGGAAGATGGAGCACTCCCTAATACATTCTATGAAGCCAACATCACCCTGATCCCCAAACCTGACAAGGACAACACAAAGAAGGAAAACTACAGGCCAATATCACTGATGAACATAGATGCAAAAATCCTCAACAAAATTTTGGCAAACCGAATACAGCAATACATCAAAAAGATTATACACCATGATCAAGTGGGATTTATACGAGGGACACAGGGATGGTTCAACATCCGCAAGTCAATCAACGTGATTCACTACATTAACAAAATGAGAAACAAAAACCACATGATCATCTCAATAGATGCAGAGAAAGCAGTCGACAAGATCCAACATCCATTGATGATAAAAACCCTCAATAAAATAGGTATAGAAGGAAAGTACCTCAACATAATAAAGGCTGTATATGACAAACCCACAGCCAACATCATACTCAACGGACAAAAACTGAAACCCATCCCTCTCAGAAGAGGAACAAGACAAGGGTGCCCACTTTCAGCACTCTTATTCAACATAGTACTGGAGGTTTTGGCCAGAGCAATTCAGCAGGAAAAAGAAATAAAAGGAATCCAAATAGGCAATGAAGAAGTAAAACTCTTGCTGTTTGCAGACGACATGATCTTATACATAGAAACCCCCAAAGAATCCATAGAAAAACTATTAGAAACAATTAACAACTACAGCAAAGTTGCAGGGTATAAAATCAACATACATAAATCAGTAGCATTTCTATATGCTAACAATGAACTAACAGAAAAAGATCTCAAGAACTCAATCCCATTCATGATCACAACAAAAAGAATAAAATACCTTGGGGTAAATTTAACCAAGGAAGTGAAAGATCTATACAACGAAAACTACAAGACCTTCTTGAAAGAAGTCGACGACGACATAAAGAGATGGAAAGACATTCCATGCACATGGATTGGAAGAATAAACATAGTTAAAATGTCCATTCTAGCTAAAGCAATCTACGGTTTAAATGCTATCCCAATCAGAATTCCAATGTCATTCTTTACAGACATTGAACAAAGAATCCTAAAATTAATATGGGGCAACAAAAGACCCAGAATTGCTAAAGCAATCCTGAGAAAGAAGAACAAAGCTGGAGGCATCACAATCCCTGACTTCAAAACATACTACAAAGCTACAGTAATCAAAACAGCATGGTACTGGTACAAAAACAGGTGCACAGATCAATGGAACAGAATTGAAAGCCCAGAAATAAAACCATACATCTATGCACAGCTAATCTTTGACAAAGGAGCTGAGGGCCTACAATGGAGGAAAGAAAGTCTCTTCAACAAATGGTGCTGGGAAAACTGGACAGCCACATGTAGAAGAATGAAAATTAACCATTCTTTTTCACCATTTACTAAAATAAACTCAAAATGGATAAAGACCTAAAGATTAGGCCTGAAACAACAAGTCTTCTAGAAGAGAATATCGGCAGTAAACTCTTTGACATCAGCTTCAAGAGAATATTTTAGGACACCATAACCCCTCACATGAGGGAAACAATAGAAAGAATAACCAAATGGGACTTCATCAGACTAAAGAGCTTCTTCAAGGCAAGGGAAAACAGGATTGAAACAAAAAAACAGCCCACTAATTGGGGAAAAATATACACAAGTTATTTATCCGACAAAGGGTTAATCTCCATAATATACAAGGAACTCACACAACTCAACAATAAAAAATCAAACAACCCAATTACAAAATGGGCAGGGGACATGAACAGACATTTCTCCAAAGAAGATATACGGATGGCGAATAGACACATGAAAAGATGCTCATCATCACTAATCATCAGGGAAATGCAAATCAAAACTACACTAAGATATCACCTTACACCTGTTAGAATGGCAAAAATATCCCAAACCAAGAGTGACAAATGTTGGAGAGGCTGTGGAGAAAAGGGAACCCTCATACACTGTTGGTGGGAATGCAAACTGGTGCAGCCACTATGGAAAACAGTATAGAGATTCCGCAAAAAGTTAAGAATAGAAATACCTTATGACCCAGCCATCCCACTACTGGGTATATATCCTGAGAACCTGAAATCAGCAATTCCAAAAGTTCCATGCACCCCTATGTTCATCACAGCATTATTCACAATAGCCAAGTCATGGAACCAACCTAAGTGCCCAGCAACTGATGATTGGATAAAGAAGATGTGGTACATATATATACAATGGAATACTACTCAGCCATAAAAAAGGACAAAGTTGTCCCATTCACAACAACATGGATAGACCTTGAGGGTATTATGTTGAGTGAAATAAGCCAGACAGAGAAAGACGAACTCTGTATGACTCCACTCATAGGTGGTAGTTAACAAGTGGACAAAGAGAACTGATCGGTGGTTGCCAGGGGAAAGGGGGGTGGGGGGAGGGCACTAGAGGTGAAGTGGTGTACCTACAACATGACTAATAATGATGTACAACTGTAATTTCACAAGGATGTTAACTTTCATAACTTTAATTTAAAAAAACACCAAATCCAGTTAAAGTTCAAATTTTTCCCTGCTTAAGTTACAAGATCCTACCATTTTGCTGAGTTTGTCCTTTCTCTGTAGTTAAATGCAGTACTATTAACCATCATAGAAAGTGACCAGTGAATTTTATTAGCATAGCTTTATTGTATCAAAATATCTTAGAAAGACAATAAAAAAGGCAAATGTAATTTCCTCGTGGAAGTGGAGCACCATTTTCCCAAAAGTATATTACTTTATATTGCTTGTCCTATTTTTATTAACTGATAGTGTGTCATGGAATTTGCAACAGCAGGTAGTATTTCTGCTTACCTAATATTTAGAATCAGAGAATCTCTGTGGATAATAACCTATTTTATTTTTACTGTCTCTGTAAAACGTTATGATCCCAAATGTTTCTTAACTCCCTATTTCAATATGCTAATGAAAACATGCCTTTGCCTACAAAAAACAAATAGAAATACCATATGACCCAAATACCACTACTGGATATCTATCCAAAGAACTTGCAATCAGCAATTCAAAAGAGACCCACGCACCCCTATGTTCATTGCAGCATTATTCACAAAGCCAAGACATGGAAGCAACATAAGTGCCCATCGACTGATAACTGGATAAAGAAGATATATAATGGAATACTACTCAGCCATAAAAAAGGATAAAATCATGCCATTCACAACAACATGGATGGACCCTGAGGGTATTATGTTAAGCAAAATAAGCCAGATGCAGGAAACAGTCTGTATGACTCCACTTACATGTGGAAGATAAACAAACATGTGGACAAAGAGAACAGATTAGTGGTTACTGGGGGAAAGGGGGGCTGGGGGGCGGGCACAAAGGGTGAAGTGTTGTGCCTATAATATGACTGATAAATAATAATGTACAACTGAAATTTCAAAAAAAAATGAGACAATTCATATAAGATTCTAAGCTTACCTCATACTGCATAAGAAGATATAAATATATCTTATAATTAACAAAACTTTTTAAAAAGAAGAAATAAATGACAGCTCTTAATTAGAGTTACAAGCGTGAATCTCCTAATTCATTTGTCACAAGCATCATGAAGCCAAGGATTATAATACCCGTGGTTATAACACACCTCTGTCCCTTGTTCAAGAGGCGAATAGAAATTTTCTGGAGACATCAGGACCTGTTCCCTGCCACAGGTCAATACTTTGGAGGTCCATAGGACTTAGTCAAGACAGGTTCTTCAATGGCAGTTTTGGAAAAAAATAACTCAAAATAAGAATAAGGCACAAGTAAGTTAGGCCTCTGGAAGACAGGTGAGTTCATGAGAAGAAGGAATGCCAACTGGATACACCTGACTTCTCACCCGGTCTCCTGGGAGCAGAGTATCAGCAGGAAAAACTTTCTTTCTTTCCACACCATGGTCTCACAGGGAAATGATGCACTCAGAGGTGGGAGTAATGATGGAAACAGCACCTAGTGAGCAGACATAGGGAGCTGTAAATATCTCCTCTGCTGCAGTCCCTCAGCGTGCACAACCTTGAGCAAGAGAGAGCATGGCTGTTGCTCTTAGATTCCTGAGTCTGGCTGGGGAACCAATGTTTTGCTCTTTTCTGCTGTCCAGTCTGGAAACAGAGCTTCAGTCTCCATCATCAACCATCCAAGGGTGAATTTGGACTTGCACGTGGAGGTCTTCCTCTCAGAAACTCCATCCATGTGACACTGAGAGCCCAGTAAGTACCTCAGGAAAGGTTCAGAGAGAGTGGAAGTGGAGAACATTTACCTGAGATCACCTGAGAGCCTAACCAGTCTATCCAAGAGTCTGTCATGTTTATCTGCTTTGCAGGCTAATTAATTTATTATTAATTTATTCAATATGTTAAAAAGAGGAATATCTGTTTGACTCAGGAATACAAGGATCATTGTTGACAATTAGGGAATGGGAATGGAAGTCTATTTCAATGTGACTGAGGAGGGAATGGGAGGGAGAAAGTGGTTCCAATACAGTTAGAATACATCTGAGGAGTTTTGCAGGTAAGAGAGGTAGAAAAATAGATTATTAGGTGTGGAGGCATGTGTGGTGAACCAAGAACATTTTTTAACTTTATAAGTTTCGGTGAATTTGAGAATGTTCTGTGTTTATTAGAAAGACACAGACCCATGGAGAAAGATATTTCTTTGCAACAGCAGTTCTTGAGATATACATTTGATAGTATCATCTCTGACGTTGTCTTCAAATTAAAAAAATTGTATTTAACATGCAGAATGAGGGGCTGGCCCGATGGTGCAGTGGTTAAGTTTGCACGTTCTGCTGCTCAGCGGCCTGGGGTTCGCAGGTTCAGATCCCAGGTGCAGACATGGCATCACTTGGCAGAAGCCATGCTGGGTAGGTGCCCCATGTGTAAAGTAGAGGAAGATGGGCGTGGAAGTTATCTCAGGGCCACTCTTCCTCAGCAAAAAGAGGAGGACTGGCAGTAGTTAGGTCAGGGCTAATCTCCCTCAAAAAAAAAAATACTCAAAATGATGCTAATGAGCTTTACTTTCAAATTATTTTATTACCAAGAGGTGAGAAACAATGGAAAGATTTGAGAGGATAAAAGCAACAGCAACATATCAGCAAAAACTCATGACCAGTGATACCCATTCATTTAGTAATGAGAACTATGCTAAGCTTTTTACACATTTTGACTACTAGTGTCTATCACCTTAGGAGGATGGAAATTACTCTCCCCACTATTTGAGTGAGGATGCTAACATTCAGAATGCACCTGTTGTCTCTCCAAGTTCAAACAGCTAATATGTGGTAGATTGTAGATTCAAAACTTGTTTTTCTGATTCTAAAGTTATTGCATTTGAAGCCTTTTTGTTGTGATTATAAATAGGACTGTATTCTTGACTTCTCTTTCTGCTAGTTCGTTATTAGTAGGAATGCAACTAATTTTTGCTAGGCTGATTTTCTGTCCTGAAATTTGCTGTAGTTTTTTTTATTATTTATAGTAGTTTTCTGATGGATTCTTTAGGGTTTTCTCTATATAGGCTCCTGTCATCTACAGACAGCTACCTTCTTCCTTTCCAGTTTGGATTCCTTTTATTTATTTTTCTTGCCTAATTGCTCTGGCCCAAACCTCCAGTACTATGTTGAGTAAGAGTGGTGAGAGTGGGCACCCTTGTCTTGTTCCTGTTCTCAGAGGTATGGCTTTCAGTTTTTCATCGAGTATGATGTTGTCTGTGGGTTTGTCATATAATGCCTTTGTCATGTTGAGGTACTTTCAGTCTATACCCATTTTATTGAGAGTTTTTATCATAAATCGGTGTTGGTTCTCGTCAGTGCTTTCTCTGTATCTATTGAGATGATTATGTGATTTTTATTCCTCATTTTGTTAATGTGATGTGTTACATTGATTGATTTGCAGATGCTGAACCATCCCTGCATCCCTGGAATAGATCCCCCTTGATCATAGTGTATGATCCTTTTACTGTATCACTGTTTTAGGTTTGACAATATTTTGTTGAGAATTTTCGCATTGATGTCCATCAGCAATATTGGCCTGTAATTTTCCTTCTTTTTGTTGTCCTTCTCTGGCTTTAGTATCAGGGTGATGTTGGCCTTGTAGAAGGTGTTAGGCAGTGTTCTGCCTTCTTCAATTTTTTGGAATATCTTGAGAAGGATAGGTGTTAAATATTCTTTTGAAAGTTTGGTAGGATTTTCCAGAGAAGCCATCTGTTCCCGGACTTTTATTTTTTGGGAGATTTTTTATTACTGTTTCAACCTTTTTACCTGTGATTGGTTTATTCATATTCTCTATTTCTTCTTGATTCAGGTTTGGAATGTTATATGAGTCTAAGAATTTATCCAATCAAAAATGGGCAGAGGATATAAACAAACATTTTTCCAAAGAAGGAATACAAGTGGCCCACAGGCACATGAATCACTAGTTATCAGGGAAACGCAAATCAAAACTACAATAAGATATCACTTCAAACCTGTCAGAATGGCTACAATTAACAAATAAGAAATAAATGTTGGAGAGGATGTGGATAAAAGTGAACCTTCATATACTGCTTATGGGAATGCAAACTGATGCAGTCACTATTGAAAACAGTATGGAAAGCCTTTCTTTTTTTTTCAGGTTTGAGGGCCTTCTTGATCATTTCTTGTAGGAGAATCTTGTGGTGATGCACTCCCTCAGCTTTTGTTTATCTTGGAAAGTTTTAATTTCTCCATCGTATGTGAAGGATCATATTGCTGGATAGAGTGTTGTTGACTAGAAGGTTTTGTCTTTCAGAATTTTGAATATATCATTCCACTCTCTCCTAGCCTGTAAGGTTTCTGCTGAGAAATGCACTGAAAGCCTGATATGGGTTCCTTTGTAGGTTATTTTCTTCTGCCTTCCTGCCCTTAATACTTTTTCTTTGTCATTGACTTGCCAGTTTTACAAATATATGCCTGGGAGAAGGTCTTTTTACATTGATGTAATTAGGAGTTCTATTAGCTCCATTTACTTGCAATTCCAGCTTCTTCCCCAGATTTGGGAAGTTCTCAGCTATTATTTCTTTGAAGAAGCTCTCTGCTACTTTCTCCCTCTCTTGTCTCTCTGGAATACCTATAATCCTTATGTTGCATTTCCTAATTTAGTTGGATATTTCTCAGATAATTTCTTCATTTCTTTTTAGTCTTAGTTCTCTGTCCACATGCAGTGTTTCTATATTTAAATCCTTAAATTACTAATTCTGTCCTCCATAGTATCAGCTCTGTTTTTTAAGGATTCCAGATTTTTAAAATCTCATTCATTCCCAACATTTCCATTTTGTTTTTAGTTTCAATCTCTTTTGTGAAGAATTCCTTTTGCTCATAAATTTTATCCCTGACTTCATTGAACTGTATTTGTCAGTTTTCTTTTAAGTCATTGAGTTCCTTTATGATAACCATTTTGAATTCTCTGTCATTTAGATTGTAAGTTTCTGTGACTTCAGGATTGGTTTCTGGACGCTTGTCATTTTCCTTCTGGTCAGGAGTGTAAATGTATTTCTACATGCTGTTTGATGGAGTGGACCTTTGCCAGCACATATTAGTAGTATCTGGTCTCAGGTTCCACCTGCCACCACTGGGGGGAGGGGAAGGAGCTGTGTTTTCTGAGCCTGCTGCAACCCCTGGCAGTTGTGCCCATCTGTTGAAAGTTGTACCAATAGAGCTGTCTGTGTCTGGCAGCTACTGCTTCACACATACAGTGCAGGCACTCTGACATCTTCCCCTTTCCTGGCCAACTAGCTGAGCTGATGCACCAGGCAGGATGGGGACGGGGGAGGAGGTGCCTTCTTTCCCACCCATGCTTCTGTTGTGTACTCGCTGGCTGTCCTCCTGGGCTGCTCAGCTTAGCAGGGGCACCCCTGCAGTGGCTTAACCACCTTGGTGTGGAGCGTTCCTGCAGTCTGGGAAACAAGTCTGACAGCAAAAGCATTCCCATAGAGGGCTGCCTTTTCCCCCTTCTCCTCTCTGAGTCATGTGCCAGCTGCCATGTGAGGTCTCGCACCCTCAATCACTGCCACTGGGGAGGGGGAGGATATCTACTTACCTCCTTCCACTGCCTACTGGGGGGTCCATCACCCCCACCTTCAGATGTATGGCTACATGGAAATCTCAGATGTCTTTTATGTTGTGTGGATGTCCACTGTTGGTTAATGAATGTCCTTTTCATTGTATCTTAAGGGGGAGAGTCCAGGGGAACAGCTCACTCTGCCATGATGCTGACATCACTCCTCTAATCACCCTGATTTTTTTTTAAAGATGTGTGAGATAAAGAACCTCTTAATTTTCTTCCAGATATTTAGCCTTTATGAAAGCTTTTATTCAACAACCCAGCCTTTACCAGCTAAATTAAAATACAACCGTCTCATATATTAAGTGTCTATATCTACTGAGACCTAATTCCTGATTCATTCAACAAATAGTGAAACATCTGCTATGTGCCAGAAAGTTCTAGGTACACTTAATGCTATATTTTCTTATATCAAGATCTATGCTAATTCATCAATCTATGTTGATATTCTTTGTTTACTGCTATTATATATCATCTTTCAGTTAGTTTTTGATGCTCTACTCAATTTTTTTTAATACAGTTGTATGAAATCACCCTATTTAACTGGTTTCATGTTCTTTGCCATTATATTTAGTTCATAACTTCTCATACTCTCTATTTTTTTTTTCTATATCAGTGCACATATATTCACATACCTTTGGGAAAAACAAAGGTGAATAACACAGGTGAAATCCCTGTTCCACTGGTAATTGCATTATACTGGCAAAGTCAGAGTACAATAAAAAAAAAACATGTTTATGAAATAATATCCTCAAGTAAATTCATATGAAGAAAGTTATTCAGGTTAAGTTGGTGGATTGTCATGGAGTGTGCAAGATTTATAGAGTATGGTCTGGGGAGGAGTTTGCATGTTGGACAAAGACTAGAACCAGGACTAGGCTGTGCCCATTGGCTTTGTCAAAATAGAAAGCAAAAGCTAGGGCCCAATAATAACAAAGATGCTACATAAGAAATGAAAGAAATAGACCTGCTTCATATGCTATTGGATGATATAAAACCCAACTGGTCAAGTAAATGTGGGATAGGTACAGGAAACACAAGTCTTCCACTGACGGATATTTAAAAAGCCAACTTTTGTTGTACTCTGTATGTTTCATTTTGTGAGATGTTAGTTTATACCTTCTGCTAATTTTGCTCTTGGAGTGTTCAATTTGTGATGTGTTTCACAGCATAAAGATGTCACTGACTACTTTTGTCTTTTGGACAAGTTTATTTTTGCTCTTTTATTACTTTTGCTGGGCATCAGAGGACATAACGAGAGTTGGGCTGTTACCAGAACCAATGATGCTTTTACTTCCTCACAATCTCTCAGGGAGCTCCTGAGCTTTCAATATTTCCTCCTCCTCATGTCCTTTTCATTTCTCTCTTCTCTTTCTGTCTTTATTGAAGAGACGGTTTATTTTTCTTTAACTTTAACACAGAAAATAAGCATGCCAATAGAGATCCCCAAGTTTATTTATCCATAGAAAGCTTGCTAACTGGAATTCCTCATATCATTTATACATTCTTTGGGGAAAGTTGGCATGAACCAGCCAGCATGATGTGTATCCACTACTGGACTAATTAGTGTGTCTGGAGGTGAGAAAGCCACAGTAGTAAGTAGCCTCAGAGACCATGGTGGGCCACGGTGTGTGTGCATGTGTAGGTGTGTGCTCCTTGTGGAGTTAGAGCAGTTCTCAGAGCAGGGGTATCTGGGCTCATATATTCCAAGGTTACTCATAATTTAGAGGCCAGAACTCAAACAACAGAATTAACTAAATGGGAGTGTCTATTTAACTTCATGGGACACCATTATAACAAAGTGAAAAAAAGACCTACAAAAACATGAGTGAGGAAATCCCTGTGTCTTGACATTTCAGCCATAGCAGGATGGCCACTTCGTTCCTCAACTTTCTCTGACACCATCTCTCATGTCTCTCCTTCTGGTTCATTCCCCTCAACACACTGGCTTCCTCTTAAGACTTGACTATCTGAAACAAGCACCTTCCACAGGGCCTTTGCAATGGCGGTTCAACCTGAAGGGCATGCATTTCCCTAAATAACCTCAATCTCCCATCCCATCTTCCTTGAGGTCTCTGTTCAAGTGTCACTTTTTTTGTAGCACTTGCCTAAACATCCATAAAAAAAATAACACCCCCATCCTCTCTCTCCTTCATACCTGTGTTCTTTTTCTTCATGGTTCCTGTCACCACGTGACATGCTATTTGGTTATTTTTATTTGCTTATGTTCTTTCTCCATCATTGGATTGTAAGGACTCTTGTTTTTCAGCACTCTGCTCATTGCCTATTCAGTGCCTGGTACATTATTAACACTCATACAGATTCCTCAAAAGAATGGAAAATATTCTCAATTAAATGGTAGTACACATTATGCTTGAGGAACAGATTGAGAGTATAAAAGGAATTTCTAAAGAAAAATGGTGATAGGGATGTCCTAAAAGAGACTATATTATATACATGTATTGAAATTAAATTATTGACTCTAAAAAATAAATGGTAGGATTTATGCTAGGTGACTAATGCTTGCTTGTGTGAAAATTAGTCATTTATTTCTATATATCCCGGTAGTCACCTCCAACACGTGGAACCAAGGAGCCTCACAGGAGTTTCAGAATTTCTTCATCTGGGATTTTCAAAGGAACCAGAACTGCAGCCCCTCATATTTGGGCTTTTCCTCTCCATGTACCTGATCACTCTGTTTGGAAACCTGCTCATCATCCTAGCCACCATCTCAGACTCCCACCTCCATACACCCATGTACTTCTTCCTCCTGCCTTTTGTAGAAATCTGTTTCATTTCTATCAGTGCCCCGAAGATGTTGATGAATATACAGATAGAGAGCAAAGTTGTAACCTGTGCAGGTTGCATCACCCAGATGTGCTTTCTCCTATTTTTTGCAGGCTTGGACATCTACATCCTGTCTGTGAGGACCTGTGACCAATTTTTGGCCATCTGTCACACTCTGCACTGCACAGTCCTCATGAACCAACAACTGTGTGAGCTGCTGGTTCTGATATCCTCGATCATGAGTGTTTTGCATTCTTCGTTACAATGCAAAATAGTGTTGCAGCTGTGCTTCTACAGATTTCATATTCCCCTTTTCTTCTATGAAATCGATCAGGTGGTCCAACTTGCTTGCTATGACACATTTCTTAATGACATGGTGATGCATTTTGGAGTTAGGCTGCTGGGTGGTTGTCCCTTGGCTGGTATATTTTTCTGATATTCTAAAACAGTTTTCTCAACTTGTAGAATCACATCAGCTCAGGGGAAACATAAAGCATTTTCCACCTGTGCATTTCTCAGTTGTCTCCTAATATTATTGTACAGTCCTATGAGTGTACCTTAGCTCTGCTTCTACCCAAAGCTGGCAGTCAAGTTCAGTATACTCAGTGATGCACACCATGGTCACACTCATGCTGAATCCCTTCATCTATAGTCTGAGGAATAAGGACATAAAGAGGACTCTGAAAACATTCTTTGAGAAGGAAATTGTGAAAGGGCCAATTGTCCTAGTACTGATGCACATGATAGCAGGATGCAAGCCTGAGAGCCAGATATTGTGATTCTTTGATCAGATTGTGGGAGTAGAGTTTACTCCTTTTATTTACTTCCATTTCTTTGATTTCAACTTCTCCATACAATGTAACTTGCTTTGTTAACCTTTCTGCTCTCTGATATCTAACTGAATTTTCTTTTGTCCTTTTTCTACTCTTCTAAGTTGATTCTCAATCTTGGATGAAATATTTGGAAATTCCCATTTGTCTCATGGGACTACATGGATATCTTAAGAATAATTTCTTCTGAAATGAAATGTACCATACTGAGTAATGTTTCTTTCATTTCACTAAAAGAATAATCATGAGTTGTACTACTCCTATAGAAAAAAAATACATTTGGCAGCAAAGGCCATTTACATAATTTCATAGGAAAGGAAAATATGAGGCCACAGTTTATCACTTTGTGGTACATAATTCCTTTATCACTGCCATAGCTGCTCTTCTTAAAAATGTAGACTTTAACATATAATGTGTTTTATAACAGGTTGTTGGGTGTTATTTGCTCATTAGGGTTCTGTTTTCTTATTTAGCTCAGTGTCCACATTGCCTACCCTAGTCACTTGTGAAACTGATAATCAAATAAATGTCTCCAGTTGTGTAGTCTGCATGGAAACACAAATTCCAATAAATAGTTTAACATAATAGAGCCACAGAGTCACAGATGATTTTAAGTATTGTGAAGCAAAAACTTAAGTCATACATTTATAACTATGCAAACTATTTCTTATGGTACATACATACTTATTGATGTATGTAAGATCCATGTCCGTGGGTCAAGGGGTTTATCATTGAAGTAAAGGATTGTTTGGCATAATTATGTTTTCTATTGAATTATCCTCCTGATTCTGCTTGAATATGATTCTACTATTTTCAAATATAATTCCTTCCCTCGCTCTAAATGAAATATCTCCCCCATTCTAAATCTTGTCATCACCACTAAAGGAGTAGTGAATGAACAATGTCAATATCATCCATTATATATGTCATCTATATAAAATAAAATATATAATATATTAATTGTCATATGTCATATATACATTACATATATATATATGTATATATATATATATATAGTCAAGGAATGGGTCAGTAGAGAACTTAAATTCCTGTCCAGTCCTGTGATTCACAGTCACAAGTTTTGCACAAACATGCATGTCCTTCAAACTCTCCTGGTTCCCTATAAGGAAAGCTCAGTGGAGTCACTTTTTAATACAGTTGTATGAAATAAACTTGAATAACAGATTAATCATGAATGGTAAATTCAAATAGGATAAATGCCTAGAATGAGAAGCAACAGATTTTTGTAATTTCCTTCAGTTCTGTTCACCTTGATTATTGTATCAGTCAACTGTTGTTGCATAAGAAGTAATCCTAAAAGAAAATGGTTTATTTATTTTCCTTTTGCTGAGGAAGATTAGCCCTGAGCTAACATCTGTGCCATCTTCCTCTATTTTTAGTATGTGGGTCACTGTCATAGCATGGCTGACAAGTGGTGTATGTCCACACCCAGGATCCAAAACCCACAAACCTGGGCCACCAAAGTGGAGCATGCCGAACTTTAACCACTACACCATGGGGCTGGCCCCAGCAAATGGCTTAATATAATGCATTTATTATCAAATGGGATTATATGATGGAGACTCAATATGAGCTCTGATCATCTCCTCACAAACCTACAGTCAGCTGTCAGTCCTTATAGTGTGTTTCTGAGGTGCATCCATGATCCTGTGTGCAGTTGTAGTGCTCTTCTGTCTTGAACCAGTTTATGTCACTTTGCTCTTTTATATATAGTTAGTCTTTAGTTAATGCAAAAAATGTGTTCATCGAACATTAATTGCTTTATTTTTTTAAATGTATGCTTTTTGTTTGGTGAGGAAGATTGTCCCTGAGCTAACATCTGTTGCCAATCTTCCTTTTGTTTTCTCCCCAAAGCCGTAGTACCTAGATGTGTATCTTAGTCCTACGTCATTCTAGTTCTTCTATGTGTGGTGCCTCTGCAACATGGCTTGGTGAAGAGTGGGTAGGTCCATGCCCAGGATCCAAATCAGTCAACCCTGGGCCACCAAAGCAGAGCACATGAACTTAAAGAGCTTGGCCACTGGGATGGCCCCCAATTGCTTTATTTTAATTCCACTGTTCCTATATCCATATATGACACTTTGCTTCCTTCCTAGTGAGAAGGGATATCTCCCAGTGCCTTTAGGTGCAACTCAGCTACATATGCTCTAGATCCTATCCTGAGCCAGGCACAGCCAAAGATTTTTATTCTTCACTAATTCATTGGATTGTAATTACATAAAACAAGCTGCACATTTGTAAAGCATATATTTTTAAAAACTTAAAAGACATACAAAAATTAGGAGTATATACTACATGGTTCCAATTATGTATAATTTGAAAAGATGTACAATAAGTTTTACCATAAGTTTTAAGTTTTGGTTATGTTGTTAAAACTGCAATCACTCTGAGCCTCAGTTTCCTTATTTTTGAAGGTAATGTGGGATGATAAAGCCTAACTTCAGACAGATGTTGTGAGGAATAAATAAAATGTGTAGAAATACCTTGTTGAGTCCAAAGAAAATGCTCAAGGTTAGAAGTATGTGTACATTTGTATACATCTTTCTCTCATATGAACATGCTCACACACATATATGTACACACACATACACAGAGACACAGGTAAATCCCATCTATTACATTGAAAGAAAACCTGAGAGAAGGTTGGAGGGGAAATGAAAATAATCAATATTTGAATTCACATAAAATAGAAAGAATGTGAAAATCTTGACATAAATATTTAGAGTAGAATGGGAGTCCTTAATTTTAGTACTGAATTGCTTTTCCTATCTTAAATCCTCAAAGACCTCAACATCAGAACCACATATACATTTATCCAATATGAAACTCTCTGTACCAGGTAACGGGGCCAATGTCTCCAAATTGACTTTAAATTTCTTCTTCTACATAAGGTGGGATTTCAACACAAAATGTCTTTACCTAAGGGAAGCTCACTGAATGAATCTAAAGGCTTAAACTCAGTTCCTATGACCAATATTTGATTGAACAAATGTTTCTACTACATTCCTAGTGCTGCTGTAACAGATTGTCACACTAGTGGATCAAAACCAACAATTTTCTATCTCAAAGTTATAGAAAGTCAGAAGCCTGAAATGGGTCTAATTGTGCTAAAAGTAACATGTCTGCAAGATGGTGACCCTTCTGGCAGCTCCCGGAGAGAATGAATTCCCTATCCTATCCAAGTTTCTAGTGGCCACCTGCATTCCTTGTCTCATGGCCCTTCCTCCCTCTTCAAACCTAGCTGCATAGCATTTTCAAATGTCTTCCTGACCCCAATTCCTTTTCCTCTCTCTTCCACATTTAGCGGACTATTGTTATTACATTACCCCAACCTGGATAATCCAGGCTTACCTTCTTATATCAAATCAATGACTGGCAAGCTTGTTTCATCTGCTAGTTGAATTCCGCTTGCTCTGTAAACTAACATATTCAAAAGGTCTTGGGATTAGGATGTAGACATCTTTTGAGGCCCTTATGCTGCCTACTTCAAAGTCTTTTTCAGATATAATCTATTTGACATTGCTCGAGAGCCCTTATATATAAAAAATAGAATACAGAGTTTATCGCCACCTATAGAGTGAGTGAAAAACTTTTCTTTCAAAATTACATACACAGAAGATCCTTGGTCCAGAAGACCTAAAACTACCTACATCTGACTCTAACACAGGACCACACCTTGCTACTGAAACTGTAATCCACAGACCAGGACCTGCAGCATCAGCACCAAGTGGGAGCTTGTCCCTGAGCCCAGTGGAGACCTCATGAATCAAAATTCACATTTGAACTACAATCCTTGGTAATTTGTAGGAATAAGGATGTTAGAGAAGTGCTGGTATAAAATAAATTTTCTCACCTTCTCACTGTTGGCATTCGGGACAGGAGATTTATTTGTGTTGGGCACTGTCCTTTGCATTATAGGTGTTGAGATGCATCCCTTCAGGCATTGCCAAATATCCCCAGTGGCAAAGTCATCTCTGTTTGGGAACCACTGCCCCAGAGTTTGAGAACTGGAAGCATCCTGACAGCTTCCAGCAAGTCTCCATGCTGTACTCAGTGTATAACTTTGAGCAGAACATTAAATTCTGCTGAACCCTATTTCTACAATATGGAATGCAGTGCATTCTAAAAGTTAAATCAGACTATCCCTAAAAAGTATTAAGCTAGGTTACAGTGCTTAAAAATACCTAAATATGTCTCATAGTTACTATTTTATAATGAGAGACTAAATGATAGTTCTTAACTAGTGATATAAATATGTTATATAAATATGAGATTCCTAAGTACTTTGGCAAATGTTCAGAAAACCAGGGAGTGTAGTGCCCCAGGTTTTATATCAAATGAACATAGTTATCCTTTTTATAAAGAAGGGACTAATAATTTTCTGGAGATATCAGGGGTTATATGCCACCATTAACCAATGCTTGGAAGATTGAATGGATGTAATCAAGACAGAATCCTCAGTCCTAGACTTTGGAGAAAACTCTTACTCAGAGTTTGGATGAGGTGCTGAGGGTTAAAGCTCTGGAAGCATAACAGTTCCTGGAGAATGAGTAATAAAAACAGAATTATCCTGGTTTATAATCTGGTCTCCTAGGAACAGAAACAACAGGAAAATTTTCCTTTCTGTCAAGACCTGTCCCCCACAGGGAAATTGTGTATGTAGAGGTGGGAATAACAATGAAAAATACCTAATGAGAAGATATAGTGAGCTGTAAATATCTTGTCTGCTGCAGTCCCCAGCCTGTGCAACCTTGGACTAGACAGGATATTGTTGTTTCCTTTGGAGTCCTAAGTCCAACTTAGGGATCAATTCTTGACCCCTTCCAGCTGTCTTGTGGGGGCACTATTATCAACCTTTCTTGAGGAATTTGGACTTCCACAGAGAGAACTTTCTCTCTAGGTTCTCATCCAGGTGAGTCTGTGAGCCCAAGAGACACTGCAGGAGAAGATCAGAGAGAACAGAAGTCTAGAACATTTATCTGAGGTCATCTGAGAGCCAGCAGAGTGCAGCCCAGGTACCGAGGTCACTGTGGTTGTCAGCTGGCTTGATTCATAAGTTAGTGTATTTCTTATAGTACTAAACAGAGAAGTGAACATTGACCTCAGCAATGCAAGGTCAGCGTTGCTAATTATATGATAATAATGGATGTCAAATTGGAAGAGGGAATGGGAGGCATAAAACATTTCTAATAAAAGTTGAACATAAACCCATTGATATTATTAATTAATGAGAGTGGGGAAATAGGATGTTAACTGTGGAGTGATTTAAAGTGAAGTGAGGGTATCTTCCTATTTTTAAGGTGGGGCATATTTGACTATGTTTCCATATTGATGAAAAAGTTCTAGACCAAGAAGTGTTTCCAAATGCATGCTTGCAACAACAGTTCATGAGACATACACATCACAGTATCTACTCTCACTCCAGAATTCACATAAAAAAATAGTTAATATCTGAAGAGGAGTACGCTAACCAGTTGTACTTCACAATTATTTCATTATCTGTGAGGCTTAATGAATGTATATGTGCCTTTGTTAGCTTTTACTTTCTGGGTCTCAAATTGTCAACAAGAGCCTTTGCTTTTGTGTGGTAGGGCTGGAGTGTTTTCATTCCAGTCTTTGATCACATTCTTTCAAAATAAGAGCTGAAGTTTTGTTTGTTTTTTCCACAAAATGACGTTGCCATTTAGTTCTTTTATGTATGTAGAGATGCCTATGTGAGAATGTCTGAGACTTTTTTGCTGGGAAAGTTTTGCCCTGTGCTAACATCTCTTGCCAAGCTTCCTCTCTTTTTTCCTCCTCAAAGCTGAAGTATGTAGTTGTATATCTAGTTGTAGGTCCTTCTAGTTCTTCTGTGTGAGCCACCACCACAGCACAGCTACTGACAGATGGGTGGTGTGGTTCCACCACTGGGAAGCAAACCTGGGCCCTGAAACTGAGCAGCAACTACTAGGCAATCAGGCTGACTTGAAATGTTATAAATTTTGTGTGGTCACTCTACCAGTCAATCACATAGTGTTCTCTCCATTGCTTTTTAAAGATTTTTTTATTTTTCCTTTTCCTCCAAAAGCCCCCCAGTACATAGTTGTGTATTTTTAGTTGCGGGTCCTCTTAGTTGTGGCATGTGGGATGCCACTTCAGCATGGCTTGATGAGCAGTGCCATGTCTGCACCCAGGATTCGAACTGGTGAAACCCTGGGCCACCGAAGCAGAGCATGAGAACTTAACCACTCAGCCACGGGACAGGCCCCTCCATTGCTTTTTAATTTTTTTAAATTTTTCTTACAAAGAATTGAAATGCCACTTTAATATTCTTCACTTGCAAATTCTTGCTTTAAACAAAAATGATAGTGAATTCTCCTGCATTCTTAATGTTAATAAACCACTGTTTGTACATATTTCTTTTTATTTTATCTCTGTTATTCCTTATTGTCCCTTCTGCCGTTTTGTGGTTAAATGTATTTTTAAACATTGTTGTCACCCTTGGCCATCATATGGAAAGCATTCTTTACCATTTGACTGAAAATCACATTTATATTCTGGGAGTGTATTTGAATTCATATATATTTATATAAGAATAAACTATAACATGAATACTGCTTCCTCCCTGCATTTTAAAAGCCCTTCTCTAGTATCCTTTTAGTTCCATGTCTTTGGCAATTTAATCTCGAATCAGTGTCCTATGTTGATATCATTAAATTATTACTATTTTAAGTCTTTCTAAACTTTTTTAAATTTTTATTTTTTAATTTATTTTTCATTGTAGTAACATTGGTTTATAATATTATATAAATTTCAAGTATACATCATCATATTTCAGTTTCTGTGTAGGGTACATCATGTTCACCACCCAGAGACTAATTACCATCCATCTCTACACACATGTGCCTTATCACCCCTTCTGCCCTCCTCCCTCTTGTGTAATTTTGTTTCTGGTCTCTCAATTCTATTCCATTAATCTGTGCGTCTATTTTTGTGCCAGTACCATTCTGTTTTGATTATTACAGCTTTGTAGTATATTTTGAAAACAGGGAGTGTGATACCTCCAGCTTTGTTCATTTTTCTCAGGATTCTTTTGGCTATTCGGGGTCTTTTGTTGTTCCATATAAATTTTAGTATCCTTTGTTCTATTTCTGTGAAAAATGTTGTTGGGACTTTAACAGAGATTGCAATGAATCTGTAGTTTGCTTTAGCAAGTATGGACATTTCAAGTATGTTAATTCTTCCAATCCAAGATCATGGAATATCTTTCCATTTCTTTGTGACTTCCTCAATTTCTTTCCATGTTTTAGAGTTTTTAGTGTACAGATCTTTCCCCTCTTTAGTTAAGTTTATTCCTAGGTATTTTATTCTTTTTGTTGTAATTGAAAACGGGATTGTACTGTTAACTTCTCTTTCTGCTACTTCATTGTTAGTGTATAGAAATGCCACTGAGTTTTATATGTTGATTTGGTATCCTGCAAATTTACCATATTCATTTAGTATTTCTAAAACTTTTTTGGTGGATTCTTTAGGGTTTTCTATATATAAAATCATGTCATCTGCAAATAGTGACAGTTTCACTTCTTCCTTTCCAATTAGGATCCTTCTTATTTCTTTTCCTTGCCTGATTGCTCTGGGTGGGACTTCCAATACTATGTTAAATAAGAGTGGTGACAGTGGGCATCCTTGTCTGGTTGCTGTTCTTAGAGGGATAGATTTCTGTTTTTCTTCATTGAGAATGACATTAGCTATGGGTTTGTCATATACGGCCTTTATTATGTTGAGGTACTTTCCTTCTACACCTATTTAATTGAGAGTTTTTATCCTAAATGGATGTTGGATCTTATCAAATGTTTTCTCTGCATCTGTTGAGAGAGGCATGTGGTTTTTATTCCTCACTTTGTTACTGTGGTGTATCACATTGATTGATTTGCAGATGTTGAACCATCACTGAATGGCTGATATAAATCCCACTTGATCATGGTGTATAATCTTTTGAGTGTATTGTGATAGATTTGCTAGTATTTTGTTGAGGATTTTTGCATCTATGTCCATCAGTGGTATTGGCCTGTAATTTTCCTCCTTTTTGTTGTCTTTGTCTGGCTTTGGTATCAAGGTGATGTTGGCTTTGTAAAATGTACTAAGAAGTGTTATGTCTTCTTCAATTTTTGGAATAGTTTGCTAATGAATAGCATTTCATGTCTTAATGCTTCAAAGGCCTCAAAGTCAGAACCACAGTACATTTCTACAATAAAAATTTCTCTCTACCAGAAGATGGAGCTGTATATCTTTAAATTAACTTTGTGTTTTCTGTTTAAGGTGGTATCTTAATAGAAAACTTCTTTACAGTAGGGAAGATAAATGAATGAATGGAGAGGCTTGAACTCACTTCCTTCAAAGAAAGTGGTATTGGATAAAAGTCTATACTAGAGTCCATTTGCTGCCATAACAAATCCCCACACTAGTGGCTCAAAACAAACAAATGTCTACCCTAAAGTTCTGGAGGTCAGAAGCTTGAAGTGGGTCTCATTGGATAAAATAAAGAAGTCTGCAGACTGGGCTCCTTTTGGAAGCTCCAGGGGAGAATGCGTTTTCTTTCCTATTCCAGTTCCTAGGGGCCACCTGCATTCCTTAGCTATGGCTCATCCTCCTTCTTCATTTCAACAGCATAGCATCTTCAGATATCTCTGGGACTCCAATTCTACTTCCACCTTTAGGGGGCCATTGTGATTGCACTAGTCATAACTGGATAATCCATTCTAATCCCTTATTTTCAGGTAAAGGATTAGTGATTTTATTCCATCTTCTACCTTAATTCTCCTTGCTGACTAAGCTACCATATCCAAATTCTTAGACTTAGGATATGCACATATTTTGGAGGCCCTAATTCTGCCTAATACAAATGTATATTCAGATGTATAATGTTTTATGTCATTCTAGAGTCCTTACATTTTAAAAAATGAACACAGGATTTCTCACAGCTTCTAGAGTGAATGAAAGCTTTTCTTTCAAAAATTCATGCAAAAAAGACTCTTGGTGGAGAAGACCTGAATCTACCTACACCTGACTCTAACACAACACCACAGCCTTGCTATTCAGTGGGATCCACAGTCCAGGACCTGCAGCATCTTTCCCACCCCAGAGGTTGTTAATAATGCAAGTCCCTGAGCCTACTGGAGATCTGATGGATTGGAATTTGCATTTGAACTTAAAACCTTGGTGATTCGTATGCACTATTAAGTTAGCGAACTGCTGGTGTAAAGTAGGTTTACTTACCTTTCCACTATTGGCTCTGTGGGCTGGATGATCATTTGTACTGTGCACTGCCCTGTGGATGACAGGGGTTGAGCAGCATCCTTTCATACATTTCAAATGTACCCACGGGCAAAATCATCTCTTGTTGAGAACCACTGACCTGAAGTTTGAGAACTGGAAGGATCCTGACAGAATTTCAATCAAGACTCCATCATTTCTCATGGTTTATGAGTTTGAGAAGAATGTTAAATCCCTCTGAGCCCCATTTCTATGATGGAGAATGGAGTTCATAAAATCACTACTTCATAAATGGAACTTTTGTAAAGATTAAATTAGACAATCCTTCAATGCGCTAAGATACATTATGGTGCATAAAATCTAAATTTATCATTATATTTAAAAAGAATTTTATACTGAGTGACTAAATGACATATGAGAATTTATGATGTAAGAATGAAATTCCTGATTGCTTTAGTAAAATTGTCATGAAATCAAGGAGTTTGGTGTCCTAGGTTTTTCTGGGGAGTTTTTTGCCTCAGGATACAATATTTATTTATTTATTTATCTATTCATTCACTCATTTTTGTTTATTTTATTGAAGTCACATTGGTTAACACAGGAGAAAGTAGTTGGGGGAAAGGAAAAGGGGTAAAGGGGCATGTGTGTATGGTAATGGAAGAAAACTAGCCTTTGGGTGTAAACATAATGTCGTCTATACAGAAGTAAGAGTATAATGATGTACAACAAGTTTGTATATTACAGGAACAAAGTTACCCCCCTACTTCAGAGGAGAATCAAAATTTTCTAGAGACACCAGGATTATTTTCCCACCAGACAAGTCAATGCTTTAGAGATCTAAAGGCTAGTAGACACATTTCTCAGTATTAGACTTTTGAGAAAACTAAAACTCAGAGTTGTGGTGAGGTGCTTGGAGGTTTAGACATGGAAGCAGGGGGGTTAATGGAGAAATAGTAATAAAAACTGAATTGACCTGGCATATAATGAAGTCTCCTATGATCAGAGATTCATCAAGAATTAAATTGGATTCTGTCCAGACCAGTGTCCCATAGGGAAATCAGGTACTTAGAGGTTGGAGTAACAGGAGGAAATGTGACTAATGAGCAGACATAGGGAGCTACAAATACCTCCTCTGCTGCAGTGCCCCAGGGTGTGCAACCTTGGGCTGGACAGGACAAGGTGGTTTCTTTTGGCTTCCTAAGTCTGCCTGGGGCATAGAAAGCTTGACTCCTTCCTGCTCTCTTGTCAGGGGACAGAGCTTCAGTCTTCATCATCAACCATCCAGGGAGGAATTCAGACTTCCACACAGAGACCTGCCTCTCAGGGACTCCCGGTGAGTCTGAGAGCCCAGTATGTATTTCAGGAAAGGGCCAGAGAGAATCAGAGCTTGCTTGGTGTTTGCTTGCTTGATTGCTAAATTAATGTATTTATTTTTGATGCTAAAAAGAGAAGTGAACATTGAACCTGGCAAAGCAAGCGTCATTTTTGACACTTAAATGAGAGTAGAGCATAAGCCTGAGGGTCTTCTTAATTAAGGGGAGCAAGGAAGTAGAGAATTAGCTGTGGGCAGATATACAGTGAAATGAGTGTTTATCTTTTAATTTTAAGATCGGGCATGTTGATGAGATGTGTTTCCATATTGATTGATGTGTTTCCATATTGATGAGGAAGATCCAGACCAAGGAATGCTTGCAGACACGTCCTTGCAGCAGCAGTAAGTGAGACGTACATTTCACAGTATCTTCTCTCAGTCTGGGTATTCACATAAAAACATTAATAGGTAAAAGGAGTATGCTGATGAGCATTACTTTACAATTGTTTTATTACTTGTGAGGATGTATATTTTCGTGGGTCAGTTAGCCATTTGCTTTCTCTATTGCAAATTGTCTCTTTGAGTCCTTTGCTCTGGTAAAGTTGGGTCAGGGTGTTTCATTCCTCATTTTGATTGCATTATTTCAAGCAAAAAATTGCTTTTGTTACCAACTGGTTGTTGTCATTTAGTCATTTTCTGTATGTATAGATGTATTTGTGGAAAATGTATGAGAGTTTATGAATCTTATGTGGTCAATTCTGTCAGTCATATTGTATTTTCTTCATTGCTCTTTTATTTTTTATTTTTTACTGAAATAACTGAGCTGTCATTTTACTTCATTTGAATCTTTGTTTTAAACAAAAATAGCAGTGAAAGTACTGCATCCTTAGGGAAAATAAATCACATTTTGAGGAGTCAATCTTATTGTACTTGTATTTGTTTTCATGCATGTTTTTATTTTTTTGAAATTTTTATTGAGGTATGATTAATATACATCACATTAATTTCATTAGTAAAAGGTAATGATTCAAAATTTTTGTATATTGAAAAATGGTAACCACAGTAGGTCTAGTTAACTTCCATCGCCATACATAGTTACAAAATTGCTTCTTCTTAGGATGAGACATTTTAAGATCTACTTTTAAATATGCAATACTACATTATTAACTCTAGTCAACATGATGTACATTACATCCAAAGAGATATTTATTTTATAACTCGAAGTTTGGGGGCCATGAAATGTGTGAAGGGATTAAAGCTTACAAATTTCTGGTAGTAAATCACACTTTATACATATTTCTGACTGGTTTTCATATCTCTGTAATTCATTATTTTTCTTTAGGCATTTGGGATTAGATCTATTTCTAAAACTCACATCAACCTAGGCCTTTGAAAGGCATTTATAATTATATATTTTTACCAAATGACTAAAGATAGACTATATCTTCCATAAACATATTTTAATTCAAACATCTTTATCTCAAATGAAATTATAACTTAGTAGCTTCATCCCGGCTGGTTTATGATCCTCTTTTGGCTCTTCAGAGAGGCTCTCCTGATGGTTCCAGCTAAGTCCCCTTGTCACTGGCTTTTCTTGTGTCCAGCTGGCTTCTCTCCTGTCACCTCTCACAAGTCGCCATTCTGTAGTTATTATCTCAGAGAGAGCTGGCAAAATGCTCACGAGCACTGACTCTGGAGCCAGGCAGCCTGAGCCCAAACTGCAATTCTACCACTTCCTGGCTGTGTGCCCTTGGGGAAGTACATGAGTATGCATGTGAGCGTAAGGCAAAAACAGAAGGTTTATTTGAATACATGAATATAATCCTATGCACATCATAAATGGTTTTTATATTTTAGAGCAGTCTTTTTGTTTTATCTCATTTCCCTTTATCCTTTTTACTCAATAATACCTTGCAGATTTACTTCTGACCGACTAGTGTAATAATGATGTATTATTTCAATGGCTGAGCAATAGTGCATGGTATGACTGTGCTGCTCATACTTTTGTAGGTCTTTCATATTCTTTATCATTATGTTACTATCACATCGAAGCTACAAAAGTATTTTGGAAATAAGTTTAAATTGTGGTTCTAAACAAGCGTGATTTTGTCCTCCAGGGGCCATTGAGCAATGTTTGGAGACATTACCAACTGTCACACTGGGGAGTGTGGGTGGAGGCCAAGGATGCCCTAAACACCCTACAGCACACAGGACAGACCCCACCACGGAGAATAATCTGGCTCAGAATGTCAATAGTGCTGAGATTGAGCAACCCTGAATATGAATATCCATACTTTTGTGAAAGAATATCTGTACTTTTAATATTTATAAGTGTCTTCAGATTGTTTCCCCAACGTTGTAACACTTTACAGTTCTGTCAGAACAAAAAGAGTAGCTCATTGCTATCTGTTTAAAAGTTTCAACCCCAATCAATGTGATAACCCTTTAATATTTTTCCAGGCTAATAGATATGAAAAATATTTTTTTGCTCTTTTCTAAATAATTACTGAGTTTGGTCAAATATTTACAAATTTGATCACCACACTGATTTGCTTATTATTATTATACATCCATATATTATATGCATGATGTTCCACAGTTAGCCTTTCAAATGATTTTTAAAAATAATTGTGTCTCAACTGACTTTTAGGGGATGTTTTGGCCATAAAAATATTTTACTTTTATTTAGTTAAATATATCTATCTCCTTACTTCTCAGATTGTTGCCTTAATTAGAATGATTTGGCCCACCTGTAGATTTTAAGATGTACTTTTCTAGGTGTTCATTTGAAAAGTCTCGATTGCTCTTAGAGTTAGTGGGTAATCCCTCTGACTTTTGTAATATGACTCAGTGAAGATCAGTTTTACTTTCTCCAAGGTCAATAACCATTTTTCAAGATTTATTTAACAATCCAATCTTTCCTAATATGTTGAAATACAGCCCTACCATGTAGTTATACACTGAAACCTAATCTGTGACTCCTTCAACAAATAATAACTGAGCATCTGCTATGTGCTATAATTTCTAGAAACACTATATATTATATTCTTTTATATCTATGCCTTTTCCAATTTAATTTTTGATCCATGTTGATATTAAATTGTTGCTATTTTGTACCTTGGTTTAGTTAGTTTTTGATGTTCCACTCAATTTTCTTTAATACACTTGCTTTGAAACCATTCTACTTAAGCTGGCTTCATTCCCTTTGCCATTGTTGATATTTCATAACTTCACATTTACTTAAATTTGTTCTTAAGTGCACATATATTAATATACGCTTATGAACATACAAAGGTGAACAAAACGTGTGCAGGTCTGCTTCTTTGGACCTTGCATTACATAGGTGAAGTCGGAGTGCAAGGAAATAAATGTATGTGACATACTGTGCTCAGGGGTAAATCATATGAACAAAGTTATTCAGTATAAAAGGATGGAATTGTCATAGCAAGTGTGAGATTTTATAGAGCATGGTCTGGGGAGGCCTTTGCTTGTTTTAAAATGACCATAACCAAGAGTAGAGTGTGCACACTGGATTTGTCAAAAAAGGGATGAAACCCAAAGTACAGGAAAAATGAAGAAAAGACGCCATGTAAGAGAAGTGAGAAAGAGGCTTGCCTCATCTGCTACCCAAGCATGTAGAAACAAATTGGTCAAATAAATACAGAATAAGCAAAGCAAAAACAAGCCTCCTACTGCTTGATATTTAAAATATCCAGATTTTGTTGTATTTTTTGTAATATTTCCTTTTGTGAATTATTGGACTACTTTCTTCAGTCAGTTTTCACTTGAGATATTCAATCTGTGAGGCAAATCATAAATTTATCACTACTTTTGTCTTTTGGACAAATATATTTTTCTCTTTTACTATTTTTCTTGGCATCAAGGGGATGCAATTAGTGTTGGAATGCCGCCAGAAGCCAATGAAGGTTTTTCTTCCTCACTGTCTCTCAGTGACCGCCTGAGCTTATTAGATCCTTTTTCTCCCTCACGTCCATTTCATTCCTCTCTCACTCTATTTTTATTGAACAGATTGTTTACATATCTTTAAATACAGTGCAGAAAAGATGAAAAAACCAAGATGGAACCCCAACTTTATTTGCCCATGAGAATCTTCCCATAGGAATATCTGGATACCATTTCTAAATTCCTTAGGGAAAAGGCATTTTTTCTGGGCACTTGAGTCGTATCTACTCATGGCCTAAATGGTGAAGGAGATAGTGAGAAGGAGATAAACGTATTACAGATGAGAAGCCATGGTGTGCTGTGTTGTGTGTGTCTGTGTGTGAGCCTGGTGAACTGAGAGCGGTCCTCAGATCAGTGGCACCTGGTTTCATATATTCTATGACAACTCTTCCAGGGGCCATTACTCAGTCAAGAGAAAGTACTCAGGAGGCGATACTTTTTAATTCATGAGACACCTTGGCAATAAGATCAATAAAGTGCAAGGTTTACAGAGCGTGGACAAGGCAATCCTTGTGTCTTGAAGTTTTAACAGTGGCAGGGAGTCCACATATTTCTCAACATTCTCTGACACCATCTCATCACTCTCCCACTTGCTCATTCCCCTCAACACTGGCTCATTGGAATCTAGATTCTCTAAACAACCATCTGCCTAAGGGCTTTTGCACTGGCTGTCTCTACTACAAGGCACATACTTCCCCAGATGACCTTGTGTCTCCTACCCACTCTTCTTTCAGGAGTCTGCTAAAATGTCACCTCACTTGCAGGTCTTGTCTGAACTCCCAACAAAAAATATTACCCCATCTATTTTCCCCTTTCTATGTGCTTTCCTTTTCATCATAGTATCTGGCACCATTGGATATGTTATATTATTATTCTTATTTGGTTATATTCTCTCCATCATTAGATTAGGGACTATTGTTCTTCAGCATTGTATTCTCTGAGAAGTGCTTGGAACATAGTCTATATTCAGAATATATCCTTCAAATGTGTGAAAAATACTCAGTAAAACAGTGGCAAACATTTTGCCTGAGGAACAGGTTGACAGTGGAAAAGGAATTCCTAATGAGAAATAGAGCTAGAGATGCCCTAATGGAGACCAGACAATACAAAAACTATTGCAATTAATTTTTTATTCTAAAATATATGTAGCATTTATGATAGGGCACTACTGTCTGCTTGTGTGAAAATGAGTTATTTATGTTTTCTATTTCCTGTAGTCACCTCCAACACATGGAACCAAGTAATGGCACATGTTTGTCAGAATTTTTTTCTTCTGGGACTTTCAGAAAAACCAGAACTGCAGCCCCTCATGTTTTGGCTTTTCCTCTCCATGTACCTAATCACTGTATTTGGAAACCTTATCATCATTCTGGCCACCATCTCAGACTCCCACCTCCACACACCGATGTACTTCTTCCTTTCCAGTCTATCCTTTGTAGATATCTGTTTCACTTCTACCACCATCCCAAAGATGCCGCTGAACATCCAGACACAAAGCAAAGTCATAACCTAAGAAGACTGCATCATCCAGATGTATTTTTTTGTACTCTTTGGAGGACTGGATGACTTTCTTCTTACCATCATGGCCTATGACTGCTTTATGGCCATCTTCCACCCCCTGCACTACGTGGTCCTCATGAACTCCCAGTTCTGTGGACTGCTGGTCTTGGTGTCCCTGATCATGAGTGCCCTGAATTCCTTGTTACAGAGCTTAATGGCTTTGTGACAGCCTTTCTACAAAGTGGAAATCCCTCACTTTTTCTGTGAACTCAAACAGATGGTCCAACTTGCCTTTTGTGACAACTTTCTCAATGACATAGTGATGGATTTTGGAGTTGGGCTGCTGGGTGGTGGTTCCTTCGCTGGTGTCATTTACTCGCACTCTAAGATAGTTTTCTCCCTATGCAGAATCTCATCAGCTCAAGGGAAATATAAAGCATTTTCCACCTGTGCATCTCACCGCTCAGTTGTCTCCCTATTTTATTGTACATCTCTTGGAGTGTACCTTAGCTTTGCTGCTACCCACGGTTCACACTCAAAAGCAAGCGCATCGGTGATGTATGCCATGGTCACACCCATGCTGAACCCCTTCATCTACATTCTGAGAAATAAAGACATAAACAAGGCCCTGAAAAGACTCTTTGGGATTAAGCTATAAAAGAGGATAGTGTCCTAGGGCTGAAGAAGTGTCCACGATTTCAGGGCTCAAGCCTTGAAGTCAGAAATTGTAAGTGTGTGATCAGATTGTGGAATTAGAACCTGACTTCTGAAGTTATCATTTCTTTGACTTCAACTTCTATGCACATTTAAGTAATTCATTTTTTAAATATTTCTGCTCTGAGATATAGATGACTGTCTCCTTTGTCCAATTTCCCATTTTCCCAAAGTTTCTCCCAGCCTTGGATCAGGAATGCTTTGAAATGTACTTTTTGTGGAACATATATTTGTTTAGAATAATTTGTTCTCAAATGACATATCTCATCCCAAGTAATGTGTCTTGTTTTACTGAAAGTATAGTCATGAGTAGGATTACTTATATTGATAAAATTATACTCGACAACCAAGTTTATCTAATCTAAAAATGGAGGAAAATCTGAGGTGACAGTTTTTCACTTCTGTGTCTATCATTTGTTTGTGTATCACTACCTCAACTACTTTTCTTGAGAATACAAACTTAAATGTACTTGTGTGATTTTAATGAGTAAATGGGTTTTATTCATCATTAGGATATTTTTTTTAAATTTAAGATAGCTTTGGTTTACAACATTTTACAGATTTCAGATGTACGTCATTGTATTTCGACTTCTGTATAGACTGCATCATTTTCACCACCAAAAGCCTAGTTTCCATCCACCACCATAGAAATGTCCCCTTTATGCATTTTGCCCTTCACCACCCTATTCCCCTTTTGTATCCACTAGTCTGTTCTCTGTAACTATGTGTTTGTTTGTTGTTTTATCTTCCACATGTGAGTGAAATCATATAGTATTTGTCTTTCTCCATCTGACATATTTTCTTCAGCATAATATACTCCAGTTCTGTCCATGTTGTCACAAATAGCATGATTTTGACATTTTTTAATGGCTAAGCAGGATTCCATTGTATTTATACACCACATATTCTTTATCCATTCATCCATTGATGGGTACATGAGTTGCTTCCACATCTTGCCTGTTGTGAATAATGCTGTGATGAATATCGGGGTGCATAAATCTCTTTGAAGTGTTGATTTCATATTCTGTGTATAAATACCCAGTAGTGGAACAGCAGGACCACATGGTATTTCTGTCTTTTAAGTTTTTGATAAATCTCCATGCTGTTTCCCATAGTGGCTGCACCAGTTTGCATTCCCACCAGCAGTGTATGAGGGTTCCCTTTCCTCCACATTTTCTCCAACATTTATTTCTTATCTTGTTAAATATAGCCATTCTGATGAGTTTGAGGTGATATCTCATTGTAGCTTTGATTTGTATTTCTCTAATAACTAGTGGTGCTGAACATGTTTTCATGTGCCTGTTGGCCATTTGTATATCTTCTTTGGAAAAATGTTTGCTTATATCCTCTGCCTACTTTTTGACTGTTGTTCACTTTTTTTGTCATATGAATTCTTTATACATCTTGGAAATTAACCTCTTAATGGATATATGATTGGCAAATATTTTCTCCCAGTAAGTTGATTACCTTTTCATTTTGTTGATTGTTTCCTTTGCCTTTTAAAAAGCTTTTTCCAGAAGCTTTTTAATCTCATATATCCCCATTTGTTTATTTTTTTTCTTTTGTTTCCCTTACCTGAGTAGACATGGTATTAGGAAAGATATTGCTAAGACCAATGCAAAAGAGTGTACTACCTCTATTTTCTTCTAGGAGTTTTATGGTTTCAGGTCTTATATTCAAGCCTCTAATCCATTTTGAGTTGACTTTTGTGTGTGGTATAATATCGTAGTCTACTTTCATTCTTTTGCACATAGCTGTCCAGTCTTCCCAACACCATTTATTGAAGACACTTTCCTTTCTCCATTTGTGTTCTTGGTTCCCTTGTCAAACATTAGCTGTCCATAGATGTGTGGGTTTATTTCTGGGCTCTCAATTCTGTTCCATTGATCTGTGTGTTTTTTTTCTGCCAGTACCATGCTGTTTTTATTACTATAGCTTTGTAGTATAATTTTAATTTAAGGAGTGTGATATCTCTAACTTTATTCTTTTTTCTCAAGATTGTTTTGGCTATTCATAGTCTGTAGTTGTTCCACATAAGTTTTACGATTTGTTGTTCTATTTCCTTGAGGAATGTCATTGAGATTGGATCAAATCTGTGGATTCCTTTAGGTAATATGAACATTTTAACTATTTTATTCTTCAAATCCATAAGCATGGAATATCTTTACATTTATTTATGTCTTCCTTGATTTTTTTCAATAATGTTATATAGTTGTCAGTGCATAGGTCTTTCACTTCCTTGGTTAAATTTATTCCTAGGTATTTTATTCTTTTTGGTGTGATTATAAATGGGATTATATTCTTGACTGCTCTTTCTGATAGTTCATTGTTAGTGTCTAGAAATGCAACTGATTTTTCCATGTTCATTTTGTATCCTGTAACATTTTTGCATTTGTTGATTATTTCTAACAGTTTTTTGATGGATTCCTTTATGTGATTTTTAGTCTTCATTTTGTTATTGTGGTGTATCACATTGATTGATTTGCAGATGTTGAACCATCCCTGCATCCCTTGAATAAATCCCACTTGGTCATGGTGTATGATCCTTTCAGTGCATTTTTGTATTGGATTTGCTAGTATTTTACTGAGGATTTTTAGTTTATGTTTATCACCAGTACTGGCCTGTAATTTTCTTTTTTTGTGTGTTGTCCTTTGTTGGCTTCAGGATCTGGGTAATGTTTGCCTTGTAAAATGAGTTAGGAAGCATCTTGTCCTCTTAATTTTTCAGAATGATTTGAGTAGCAGAGAATTAAACCTTTGAATGTTTGGTAGAATTCACCAGAGAAACCATCTGGTCCTGGAATTTTGTTTTTTGGGAGAGTTTGATTACTGTTTTCATCTCTTTGTTTGTGATTGGTCTATTCAGATTCTCTATGTCTTCTTGACTCAGTTGTGGGAGGTTGCATCATTCTAAGAACTTATCCATTTCTTCTTAGTTATCTAGTTCATTGGCATACAGCTTTTCATAGTATTCTCTTATTATCCTTTGTATTTCTGTGGTGTCTGTTGTAGTTTCTCCTCTTTCCTTTCTGATATTATTTCCTTGAGTCTTCACTATCTTTTTCTTAGTGAGTCTGGCTGTGGGTTTGTCAATTTTATCTTCTCAAAGAACCAGCTCTTAGTTTCATTGACCTTTTCTATTGTTTTTTTAAGTCTCTATTTAGTTTATTTCTCCTCTGATTTTTATTATTCCCTTCCTTCTAATGACTCAGAGCTTTGCTTGTTCTTCTTTTTGTACTTTTAGGTATAGGGTAAGCTTGTTTATTTGAGATTCTTCTTGTTTCTTGAGGTATGCCTTTATTTCTATAAATTTCACTCTTCTTACCACTTTCTCTGCATTCCATAAGTTTTGGTATGTTGTGTTTTCATTTTCGTTTGTCTCCATGTATTTTTTGATTTTTCCTTTGGTTTCTTCATTGATCCATCAGTTGTTCAGTAGCATTTTGCTTAGTCTCCACATATTTGTGAATTTGCCAGCTTTTTTCTTTCTAGTTTCTTTCTATTCTCTTTTCTAGTTTATTTCCAGTTTCCTAGCATTGTTGTCAGAAAAGATTCTTGATGTGATTTTGATCTTCTTAAATTATTGAGGCTTGCTTTGTTTCATAACGTGTAGTCTATCTTTGAGAATATTCTATTTGAACTTGAAAACGTGTGTTCTGCTGTTTTGGGATGGGGCATTCTCTATATGTCTATTAAGTCTATCTAGTCTAGTGTGTTCCTTAAGTCCCCTGTTTCCTTCTTTGCTTTTTGTCTTAATCTGTCAATTGAAGTAAGTGGATTTTTAAGGTCTCCTACTATTATTGTGTTTCTGTCAGTTTATCCCTTTAGATCTCTTAATAGTTGCTGTATATTCTTTGGTGCTTAAGTGTTTGGTGCATATCTCTTCATAAGTGTTATGTCGTTTTGCTGGAATGTCCCTTGTGTTATTAAATAATGCCCATCTTTGTCTCTAGCCATCTTTTTTATCTTGACATCTGCTTTGTCTAAGTATGGCTGCACCCAATTACTTCTGCTTGCCATTTACCTGAAGTATCATCTTCCATCCCTTTACTCTGAGTCTATGTTTGTCTTTAGAGCTGAGGTGTGTTTCCTGGAGGCAGCACATTGTTGGATCTTGTTTTTTAATCCATCCAGCCACTCTGAGTCTTTGAATAAGTAAATTCAATCCATTTGCATTTAGAGTAGTTATTTATAGGGGCTTAATACTGCCATTTTATCTTTTTTCCCCTTTTGTTCTATATTTCCATTGTCTCTTTTACCTTGTATTTTTGTCTGCCATTTCAGTTTGGTGGTTTTCTCTTTATTTATGATTAGTGACTTTGCTCTGATTTTTAGTTTTGTGGTCACTATGAGGTTTATACAAATGATAAATGAACAAAGTTCACAAAACTTAGCTAGACAAACCAAGATAAAAGACCAATGACTTGGGATGACATCAGCATCATGGCAGGGTGAGTCATTCCCTTTGTCTCTCCTCACTAAGTTACAGCCAATCAGACATCCAGTGACCAACAAATCACATCAGACCCTGCACAGCACAGCAGAACACCTGAGTGATCCATGCATCTATGCATCCAAAGGTAGATGGACTGGACCTCTGGGAGGGATTGGAACTAGGGGACCAGTCCCCTCCATCTCCCCCAGCAGTGGCTATACAAAACATGGATCCTTACACCGGCATGCTGGCCAGTGACCACAGGAAGCAAGAGCAAACATGACACTCTTGGCTAGGCCAATGCTGTCCTCCAGTGGTGGCAGGTTGGGCACACATTCTGAGGCTTCAGGACACAGAGCAGAACTGGTGAACTGACCCCCTTCAACTGGCAGTGTGCTGGACTTTACAGTAGTGAGGACAGCACCCAAGGTGTGAATTTCCACAGTGGGGCAGGGAAACCTGAGCCAAGGTTTTAGAGCAGACCACCAGAGTGCTTGCCAGTGCCAGTGACCAGAGGCTGTGGCCACTGCCCATCCCAGTGGTGATGGGTTGCCCCACCAAAGAGATTGAAGCTATAGAAAAGCAACAAAAAGAAATCCTGGAGATGAACACAATTAATGAGATAAAAAATAATGTAGAAAGCATAAAAATAGAGCATACCTCATTTTTTTTTTTTTTAAGATTGGCGCCTGGGCTAACAACTGTTGCCCATCTTCCTTTTTTCTTTTTAAGGATTGGCACCTGGGCTAACAACTGTTGCCAATCTTTTATTTTTTTCTGCTTTATCTCCCCAATGCCCCCCCCCCCCCCCC